>NW_010392508.1:68054-77622 GCF_000710305.1 Buceros rhinoceros silvestris | reverse complement strand
TCCACAGTCATTTTCTGTTGGTTTGGGGGCGTGGTGGTTTTTTAAACCAGCGGCTGGGCTCTCAGGCTGCCGTAAGCCAGAGGATCGCCACTGAGTGACATGGTCACTGCCTGCAGCGTGCTTGTTGGGGTGTGAGCTAACCTCTGCCACTAGCCCACCAGCGCTTGTCCCTGAAGTTCGTTTGCTTTCATAGGGCACTGTACCGCCTAGTAGTTTATCAGAGGATCAGAGGTAAAAGCAAGGATCTCTGGTAAAGCGTAGAGCCGCTCTCAGCTGCAGGGAGCACCCCGTCACCCTGTGCGTGCAGCCATCTGCAGAGACAGAGCCGAGTTAGTGACAGCGCTGGGCATCCTGTAGCTCATCCAGGGAGCTGCCAGTTACCTTCACACCACGTCAAAGCTGAAGGATTTCCATATTTCCCAGCATTTATAGTTCTCTGCTGTGTAAACAGATCAAGTTTATTGGCTGCAAGCACAGAAACACAGTTGGTGCCTTTGTGGGGCAGTGGTTTCCCTATCCTAGGTCTGTGCTGCTGAGAGAACAAGAGTGGGCAGAAAGTGTGTTTTCTGGGGAGTCAAAATTTGCAGTGAATCATGAGGAATTTCATGACGTGTGCGCCAGAAGGAAACCTGGTAGCCCTGTACAAATCCCCATCAAACACACGTACGGTTTGTGGTGATGAGGGGCGCTAACGTTGTGGTTTGTCCTTATAAACACAAGCCCATTTGTGGCAGTGTCATGGAAATCATGCCTATCTGTGTTTCCACCCACGCTTCTGAGGCAGTTGCTGAACTCAACTGCCCTTCTTGCCTTCATCTGCTGATTGGTATCTCTTACTGTATCTTGGCCTTTTTTAGAGAGCTGCAGCTCATGCCAGATGTTTCTCTTGGCTTCCTGTGAGGGAGTTTGATATTGTAGACAAAGACTTGCGGCGTTTTGGTTACCAACTGATAGTAATTGCTAAAGGTGAGAGCAGCGAGTTGTGAAATCTCATGCTGCTGCTGTCAGAGTAAATAACCCCTCAGGTTTTATAGCCACTTTCTCTCCTCATTCTTCTTCTGTAAACATAGCACGGCGTAGGCAAGGACCTCGTACCGGTGGCTCTGCGTTGGAACAAACTGAACAGCCCGCAGAAACTTTACTGCTGTAAATATTTGGTCCAAGAGAACACGTAGGCAGAATTGCTTCCACGTGCCCTTTCCACGGGCAAGCCTTTATGTTGTGCTGTCTGTTAGAATTTTTTGGTATTCAAACATGGAATTTAAACTTTGATTTTTTGGAAGTGCGGAATACCTTGGTGTGAGGTTGAGAAGGCACAGAGGTTGCAGCTGAGAGGCCAGGGAGGCCAGGCTGACATGAAGAAAAGCCTTCATGCCTGCAAACAGGGGAGCACAGGGTGCTGGCCCCTGCAGTGACCCTCACGCCACCTGTGACTCCCGTGTGCCTCGGGAACACGAGCCCGTTAAACCCTGCGCCCGTGGTTTGGGTTGTCATGGCAAAGGCTCTCTTTGTCCGTTTAAAGAGCTGTTTTGAAAGATAACCCTTCAGTGAAAAGACATTTCTTGTGTCTTTTTCGGCTTAAAGCTGGGCTCCATTTTCTTTTTCAGGTGACGTGTCATGTCTATTTTTAAATTTTTCTCCGTTTAAGCAAAGTGCTGCATTTTAACCTGCTGGAATGACATTTAATTAAAATTAACCAAGCAATCTGTCTCTGCTGACAATTGAGGGACTTCTTATCAGCTCTGTCCTTCGTGGGGAGGAAAGAGAAAGCAGTGACAGAGGAGGCAGGACGTGCTGTGGGAGGGGTGAGCGCCTTTATCAGAAGTGGGTGGTGGAAATGGAGCTGTTTTATCTGAGAGCGAACAAGTTGGATCACTCTGGTATTTTGTACTTCTCAAGTGTTGTCATGGGCAGGATATTCCCTTGCAATACTTGGAGCGTTTGGGACTGCTCTGCAGTGATGAGAAAAAATTATCTTTGGATTGGGTGACTGTCAGTCCACAGCATCAGTTTAATGTGGCCTGGGAGATCTTGCCCAGTTAGCCTCTGCTGACAACGTCTTTCTCTGATAATGATGGAGCTAGAGCTATGATAAAAATCACACCTCAGATGAGAAATGGGGTGGAAATTGAGCAACAGCTTTTTATTCAATCACAGCTTTAATTTGGCAGATGCTCACTACAGAAAGCCTGGAGCCTCTTGAAATCACAGATTCAGATAGTATAGCAGTCTTTATTTCAGTGATTCCTCTGGCCTCAATCAGGAGTCACAAATACTGGATGAAAGCTAATTTACTCCCTGGACTTCCAAGAACTTACACTCTGGGGTGCGGAGGACAGCAATTTCTTGTGGAAGGCTTTCCGAATGCCTGTGACATCACTGCTCTGTGTTACCCAGTAACAATGGGTGTCTGCAGGACTTCTGCGCTGCAGTCAGAGGCTGCATCAAGTCATCGTCACTGCACACCACGCTCTGCCCCAAAGAGACAAAGCTGGCAAAGGACGAGGAAAAATGGTGGGTTTTGCCTCACGTTTATGAAGAGAAGAGTGAAGTCGCAGAACTGCAGTGGTAAGTCCAGTTCTTCACAGAGAGCAGGAGATACTTAGAAACTGAATTTAGGGGTTTTTTATATCCCCCTCCCTCCTCTGTGGTGCATTACAGCAGGAGTAGTACGATGCTTGTCTGTAGGTAGAATGAAATGGGCTTTTCAGACTGCTCAGTCCACCCTAGACATGGCTTCATTTAAGGTGTCACAAATGATGAAGCATCACAATCCAGCACTGCAGGAAATGGGAGTGTAAGTTTTTCAGAATGACTCAACTCTGGGATGGAAATAAATGGGATGAAGAATCTTTCAGTGTCTCAGTTAATCAGTGCCTTGCAAGGAAAATGTCTTGCAAGATGAGTGGCTATGGCTGTCATATGGTGGGACGTTTTCATCTCTACCAGACAGACCAAGGCCACCATGCAGAGCAGGTGAGTTTATGGTGACTTAAGAGAAAGGACTAGCTCTTGGCCACCAGCTAACTCCTTAGGGTCTCTGAGAAGTGAATTCTTTGTTAATACCTAAAGCCCCTGAGTAAAGTTTCCGTAAGAGTCCCTGGTGAAGATATATCTTTATCCATCTCCTCATTGGGTTTTCACTTTCCTACCCTCACGAGGAGGAGAACGAGCAGAGGTAGGGGAGCATCTGCGAAGGGGACTTGGTGGTGCGTCTGGTGAAGGAGTGAGGCACAAGCATGCAGCTGGTCTCACCTTGACAGGTGGTTATTTTCTGGAATGCCATCAGTCCGTCCTTGCCAAATCTTATTACTGGGCTTTCCCAAGCCAGAGTCAGTCTCCTGCGCAGTGGTGACTAGGACTGGTCAGACACTGGTGTATCTGTTTTGCTACTGGAGGCAGTGATTAGGGGACAAGGGTAGTCTACAGAGCTGTCACGTCAAGCTGCTGGTGATGCTGTGCCTGTAATTTTTTTTTCTGTTAAAAAATGTTGTGCTTTGCCGAAGTGAAAATACTGGCACAAGTACTGACTCCAGTAAAGTTTCTCTGGGTGAACAGTTCTTTGTGACGGCCTTTTTTGTTTGTTTGGTTGGTTTGGTTTTTTTAAGAGCTTGATTACTTTTTTTTTTCTCATGTGGAAAGTTTCAGTTTTTGCAGAGGTCTCCATGATAGCATGATGGCACAGATGTTGCGTAACTTCAGTGCGCATTTAAATGCTGAAATTTTGCAGAAAAACAAAGCAATCAAGATGACCGCAAACTGGAATTTTGACAGACAAAATCACTGACCAGTTTTTCTTCCATTTTGCAGGAGTTACCAAAATTACTTTTCACCCTTTCAGGAGTCAGCACAAACCGTTTCATTTCTCTTCACTGCCTGAATTTAGCCCGTTACGATAACTGAAGAAGTCCTTAGTTGGATTGCTGTGGTGAGCTTTTCATTGCAGCCCCTGGTACCAAATCTGAAGAGAACACACATGGGAAGAGTAATTTTGAGATGTATCTGGACTGCAGAGGCTTTGCCTCCCATGTGGCCAGCTGAGCAGACTCCTGTCTGAGCAGGAGCTTGTGCTAGAGGCCAGGGACTAAATTTGTGTGAGGAACCAGATCTGGAGCCCCACTTGGGTTCCCTGGCAGGTTGTAAGCAGGGCTGCTTTCAGCAAGTCCAGAATGGAAAGGCTCTGGAGCCCAGGAGAAGACCATGCATGTGCAGGACTGTTAGACACCGAGCCTGTGCTGTTGGGTGCTGGATGTTCAGGAGAACATGACCTCGTTGCAGTGACGTGCGTGGCTCGGAGTGCCTGTAATCACTGCCACGCACAATGGCAGAGAGGCCCTTTTGTGCTGAAGGGAGTACGTACCTACTGTTTTTTGCAGTTTTTGCAGTTTGTACCTACTGGTACATACTGGGCTGGATGGTATTGGGGTTAAGTCGGGAGGTCAGTGTTATCTTTCTGAGACAGAGAACAGCTCCCTAACTGAGCATGAGTGATCACTTCAGTAACAACGAATAGCACCAGGCCCTCTGTGTGAGCCAGATACGTTTACAGAGTATCGCGTGGAGGTTTCTTTATTGCATGGTATTGACGTCAGTTTTCTTTCTTTGTTGGGGCTCCAGTGACTACAAGCCATACCACTGCGGTGTCATGGGGAGAGGAAAAGGGAGGGAAGATCCAGCTTTACAAGCCATTACGGAAAGCTGACAAACACTAAATGATGTCATTGGTTTAGTGTCCTTTCATTACGTGTTCATTATATGCTTCCGCACATGGGGAAAGACGAAAGTACTAACAGCCCTTAAAAGAGCTCTTAAAAGTGCAGTGGTGGAGGTTTCTGATCCTGGAGGGCTGTGGGGCGTGATGCTTTAAATGCATTCCTTGTTCAGACCCAAATGTTGCTTGCTTCTGTATTTGTGGGGGAAAAGATAACATGTTGTGTGGGGGGAAAAAGTGTTCTCAGGGCTGCAGAGCTTAGGAATATGTGAAGAAAAGATAAATTGTACGCGAGGTGCAATATAAGAAATGTGGTCCCCGGTGGTCACACAGTGTATGGGGTGGCTGCCAGAAACACAGCTCACACCACAGGGAGGCGTAGCTGGGTGTTGGTATCTCAGTTTTATCAAAATCCTTAAAACCTTATTTTTATTCCTGTTTTGAATTAGAAATGTTATTTCTACTGTATAAATAAACACAAAACAAGTGCAGAAAATACTAATGGAAACAAAAAAGTTCTTAACTTTCTAAGTGTGTAACGCTTGCCGGTGCCTGCAAAGGAAAATACGTTTTGGTGAATAGGTAAGAGAACCATCCTGATTGTACTGAAATTGTGAGTTTTGCTTGTTTTGGAAAGTTTCCCAAGGTAGCTCTCAAACCCTGGTACTGAAGGGAGCTCGGGGTCTGGGATAGTGCAGATAGGTGATGTTTTTTCTGTCTTCTCTTATTGCCCGGCTCTGCTCTTGCTGGCTCATACACACGCGTTTCCCTTGTAATTCAGAACGGTAACAGGCGTGAACTGCAGCAAAGGAGTTTCATAACTTCCTGCCGAAGCAGTAAGTACTAAAACCTCTTTTCCTCTATATAGCAAAGGAACAATTTCTCCTGAATCAAAGTCAACAAAACTTGACGGGCGTTTTCTTGCACCCTATCTGTGCTATCTCAACACTAAGATCGGATTAATATCGGTACCTTATGTCTGGAGGCTGCTTCTGCCCTGCTCTGAATCCTCTTGGTGGGGTTCAGCCAAAGTCTTTGTGCCTCCATGGTAAACTGAGATGACAGCGTGCTTTTGAAGGATGCTGTGAGGCAGAATTAACCTGGGTCCACAAACGGTGCTGGCGGGAAGAGGAGATGGGTCAAGGGCTCATGTGTTTCATATTTTTCCTTCTTGAAATGATAGGATGGGAAAGAATGAGTTCCTGTCCCCACTGAAACAAAGCACCGTATCAGACCCATTCTGATGTATTTGCATCTGAATTAACGGAAATTAATTTAACCTATATGCCAATCAAATTAATGATTTGAAGCAAGTGGTTATTTAAATCTCTTTAGAGATGAAATAATTAGGTTTCTTTTTATCCGTTTGAGCTCAGAGACTATTGTTTGTGTTTTTACATCCCTAAGACTGTCTTCCAGGATATTCTTCCTGCATCTTTGACAGGCAGCTGTCCCAGCAACACGCTACGTGTTCTGTTCTGTGGAAGAGCTCCAGAGCAGGAGCGCAGGAGAGCTTTTCTTCCCCCAAATCAAAGTCGGAGGTCAGGTCTTATGGGCACAGAGGTGACTTGATCAGAATCTCTACACCTCTCACCCTTCTGTTTGCGAAATACAGCAGCAGTCTCTAAGTCACTAGATTGCAGAGTGCGCTTACAAACACCAGTTGCAGGCTTAAGCTGTAAATAGTGGCTGAATTCTGAAGGTTTACACCCTCGCATAAAACCACCCTTTCAGCTCCAGTGAGTTTTGTTTGCAAAACTACGTATGGTCTATACCTACGGAAATACTGTTGCTGGTAAATGCTGAACCAGGCCTGGTTAGTGGGAGTTGATTTGCAGTGCTAACCTGGCATCGTATCTAGGAAGTCTGAGTCAGTATTATTACAGTCTTGTCTTTGCAGCCAAGTAACCACAATGGCATTATTTGCATTTGAGTTGTTATTAATAGCGCCATGGTGGTGGCATTATCCGTGGCTCTCTAGAGGGACTACACTGGGGCCAATCAACAGTCTGAAGTACTCAAACTTACCCTGTTTTTTCCACTGGATTAACAGCAGCAAATACACAAACTATTAAGATGGTGCATTCATTTCTTTGGAGTCATGATGGAATTTTGATAGAATTATAAATCTCATTAATATTTATATCACTTTGTGTAACTGGGAGTAAGTACATTTATTGTAACTTGAGCTGCAAATCATTTGGTTCTTTGTAATTACAGTACTGCTATTAAGTATTCATAAGGCTGTACAAAATAGTGTCTCAGGAAACCTGTTTTAATTTAGTGGTAAGTCAATGTTTTAATTCTGTGTAAAAACAGAACCTAATTTACCAAGCATTCTTGCTTGTGTTTTCCCAGCCAGGTTTTGCAAACTTCTTCAGCTGGTTGTATTTAAACTACTTTTTGTAGCTTTGAAAGTTACCGTGAGAAGTCTCAGGGGCAGTGCAGCTTACGTGTCTGCTCGCACGGGGGGAAGAGGTCATTTGTATCAGAGTGCCTGGCTCAGCTCCTTGGTGTCACCAGAAATGCAACTTAATGTATTTTCATAAACTTCCTAAAAAGTTGGTCTTGGAGAACAAGTCTTGAGAATGGTGCCTGTATTAGTGATTTATGTTGCTGGCATTTATTTCTAGCAATGAGACCATTTCAGCGGTGAGTCTTCGGCAGTATGTCTGGGGGGATCTCTCCGGGGTCTTTGGGAGTGTTAACTGCCGTGCTGCAGCTGAAACAGTCCTCTGGGAATCTAAATCCCAGAAGTTCCCAGGAGAAGTGATGATCATAGAGTGAATTGAAGGTTGATCTTAGCTTTCAGGTGAAGACCTGGAAGCTCATAAAAGGGGGAATTTTTTTGATGTTTTCAGTGGGGCCAGCGTCCCACTGAGACCTTGGAGCACTTGGTCAGCCCTAGGTTATGCGTGAATGGGTGGTGTGTACACACAACCACAAAGGGCTGCCTGTCACTTCAGCTTGAGAGCTTGCCTGCAGGCATGCACCTTAATGTTGTGAGATGCGAGTATGTCAGGACAGACTTCAGAAAATTGTGTAACGACAACTCTATGCAATGGTATGACTTCATTTTGACGTGTCTACATAACTGCTGCTTTCAAGGGGAGCCAGGCCAGAAAGGCAAAATGCAGTGCGAGGGTGTCTTCACCGGGGTGAATGTGCGCCTGTGAGAGACCCTTTAATTTATAACTCTCCTTTCTAACTCTCTCCGCTGCAGGACGAGGTCTCTTCTATGGACACTGAACTCCCAGCTCCTTAAGCCTATTGC
This sequence comes from Buceros rhinoceros silvestris, assembly GCF_000710305.1. Lineage (NCBI taxonomy): Eukaryota > Metazoa > Chordata > Aves > Bucerotiformes > Bucerotidae > Buceros > Buceros rhinoceros. The sequence continues at coordinate 69,637 of NW_010392508.1, read as the reverse complement.
CTGTGATGGAAGAACTTGATGTTAATGTGAGGTAGGATAAACTACATGGCTCCTCCAGTGCCACGTCTCATTCAGCTGGCGAGCTGCTGGGGGCAAGGGCCAGAGTGTTTGCAAAGCTGCAGGGTGGTATTTTCTGTTGCCTGTAGATGAAGATCTCTGTTCGTGCGGCAATGCCTGATTAAGGGTTTCCTGGGGCTTCTGTGAGGATGTAGTGTCGCCTTGTTATTTGTGTAAATGTCAGATGTGGCATAGCCAAAACAGGGACTTCCTTGCAGCAGGATGGATAGGAAAGACCTCATTGTTTGTGTAAATGTCAGATGTGGCATAGCCAAGACAGGGACTTCCTTGCAGCAGAATGGATAGGAAGGACCTCATCGAAGACCAGGCACAAGCCCATCTGTGGCTGTTGAAAGTCTGATCTTAGGTTTGGGTTGTTTTTTTTTTTTTCTTTTTGGTGCAATGCTCTAAGAACTTAGAACCTCACCTCTGCTGCCCTATACTGAGACAAGACAAAATAAATGACATCTCTGAAGTAATTTCAAAGTCCTAGGACCACTACTGGCCTTAGTGAGAGACAAACCTCAGTATGGATCATTTTGATTGTGGAAATGTGATGCCAACAGAAATTGTTCGAAAAGGCTGGAGATCCTGTTTGCAGCTGTCCCCAAGACACAGGGCTGGCATCAGCTCTGCTGTTCTCCTTTAGGTGTGATCTGCAGAGTCTTTCTGTAGAACTAGGGTTTGTCCCTTTTGTTTCCTGGCCTTTTGACTGGCCACGCTGCTGGTGATGCTGAATTGTGTGAGGAGTTGAACCCACTTCACACAAGGACATCAAACTTCTCACCAAACCCATGCTGCTGGCCCAGACAAGGAGGAAGCAATATTCCAGTTGCAGTAAGAGGTGGACATTTCCACAAAGATTTTCTTACAGTCTGCTCAGGGAGTATATTTTGATGCCTCAGCTTTTTATTTTGGGGGGTAGTTCTTTACCATTCCCCTGCCTGGACGCTCAAGTGGCAAATAAACGGGGGAAATGTCTTGGAGAAAATTGTCTTGGAGAAAATTGTTCTGATAGAAACAGATCAAATGAATGTACTCTGATCTTCCAGGAGACCTTTCCCTAAGGAGTTACAGGTCGGGAGGAAGCGCAGTACAGAAAAGAGGGAAACAGGCTCTTACACCTCAAAGGGGATGCTGTTGTGCCACCCTGTCCTCACCATTTTCTAGCTCTTGGGATGTGCCTCTGTGTAAGCCACAACCCACTCTCTCCAGCTGCTTGCACAGAGCGAGATAGTATATTTTCAAAGACAATTTCTGTTCTTAATAAGCCTCCTCAAAGTGCTCTGCTGTGTCAGAGAGAGTATCTCTAGTCTTCGTTCACCTACTCAAGTGTCAGGGAAGTCACCAGCAACTCCAGGTTGCCACTTTACTGCACACTTAGCAGGTCACATTTATAAGCTGGTAATCAATGCTGAGAAGCTTAATGAAATTTGTCTTGCCTTTTAATACCAGAAGTGTAGTTAAATGCGTAGGCTACTACTGTTTCTCCATAAAGGGAATTAAGGTGCTGACACCAGGCAATT
>NW_010392508.1:66242-67912 GCF_000710305.1 Buceros rhinoceros silvestris | reverse complement strand
AATCTTTTCCTTCCTCTAAAGACAATAGGGAAAAATCTGTTTCTCACTATTGTGAAAAGAATTTCCCCACTATACTTTTCACAGAGCCAGTTCATAAACACCAAGAGGCACAGAGAGTGCCTGGGCACAGGGAGGCTATACTGGAAGGAAAGTGTGACATTTTATTTACCTTACCCGTATATTTTTTTCAGTAATGTGCTATTTGCCACAGCAGAGACAAACACGGGGTAGGTCTGACCCAGCATGGATGCTTTTTGAAGTGATCTGTTGGAATTTTATAATTCACTATTGTAGGAACCATCTGTTTCTTCCTTTTTTTGAATTTTACTGTAATTCTGATTGGCCCTAATCCTGGTCCAAAAAAACCCACCTCAGCCGAAATCTTACTCTTCCTCCAACCCTTAAAACCCAAACTCAGATAAAACTGATTCCTATGAGAATTAAGCTTTCTCTTCCTACTTGTGATGCTTTCCAGTATGCGATGTAGCCTGAATGAGAAGTGCTTGGAAGGAAGAGGGCATGGGTGCTGCGGGGGCGCCAGGGCGTGGGCAGAGCCCGACTCTTTCAGTCAGGTCATTGTGGAAAATGCCCATTGCACAGGCCTTGGGAAAGGTGTTTTGGAAAGAGTCACTCAAGAGATTGCCTTCTCCTGGAGACTGGTTAGTGTGGGTGGCTGCCGTGGTCCGACCCTGGCAGTGGAAGGATCTCTGAGGAGGAGCTCCTCGTTTGGTGAATTATTTCATTCTGCCTCCCACTGAAACGTTGTAAGAGGCAAAACAAAGTACTCCTGGGGCTCTGATGAATGAAAGTCCATGGGAATTTGAAAGCTCTCCTGAATCGATATTGATTCACCACTCCCAGCTGTTTCGATCAAACGCTGTGGTCACATCTCACTTTGTTATACTTAGGAATGGTTTTATTCCTGTGTTCCCAGTGGCTCTTTCTGAGCTGGACTAAGACAGTCCTTCATTTTGTGAGAGGGAAGGTTGACTTTGTTTTGAGCTGAGCCCTGTGGAAACAGCGTGTCACTCTTCACTTCAGGGCGCCCAGTGCCACAGGTGCCCTGTTCTGGCCAGCTGGGGTGGCTGTGGGCACAGGGCTCCTGCCCTCGGACAGCCCCAGGGGATGCCGAGTAAGGAGTGAAGGTACCTGAAGCAATTCAGACAGATTCAAGTGGACAAACACTTTATTTCTGTGGAAAAATTTGGGTATGCATTTTAAAAAGGCTGCAGAGAGACATTCCTGGAAACTTTAGACAGTCTGCGTTGGGACTTGTATTTATCACAGCCAAGGGAGGTGGCAGACCTCATTTTCTCTAATTCTGGAGTAGAAAAATAAATGACCTCACAAGTATTTCCGATATATATTTTATAGAATTTTTTAAATTTTATGTGACTTGGTGATTGTTATTGTACACATTTATTATAGCCAGTAGGTTAATGAGATACTGTCAAGTGGTTTGGAATGAAAACTCAGACTCTTGAATTGGTTAAAGTAGGGAAAAAAAAGCCGTTCTCTTTATTCTCTTTATTTCAAACAACTTTATAAAAATTCTAGTTGGGCACGCTGCGAACGAGTGCAGTGGTCCTTCCCACAGCCCCTCTCTAGCAGAGCAGGCTCGCAGTGAACTGAAGGCTGTTTGCTGATGATGCCCTCCAGCCAAACGGGCA
>NW_010392508.1:36771-66195 GCF_000710305.1 Buceros rhinoceros silvestris | reverse complement strand
TGTGTTGCTTGCTGAGGCCCTCCAGCCAAAGGGCAGGAGCTCCTGCAGGTGCCTCCACTCCTGCCCTCACTGGCCCAAACCTCTCCTTCCATTTGAAGGTGGCAACGTGCCACTTCGAATCTTCCGTTTGGAGCCAGACCTGGCGCAAGGGTTTTAGCAAGCAGACTGCTGCCCTGCCTGCTTATGACACGGTGTTTGCCCGTGGTTCTTGTAAATTTGTACAAACCTTCAAAACATATTTGTACTCCTCTTTTGCAGTTTTTCTGAGTTTTGGTGCATTAAGCAATTTCACTTTCATACAAACACTTTATTTTGACAGCTGTGGAGAAAATGGAAGAAGGCTTTATCTCTTCAGGCACAAAAGGAAAATATGCACAGAGATAGTTTTGGTGCAGTTTGTTTTGCTGTGCCTGCGCTTACGTTTTGGTGCAGAGCAGCAGTAAGGTGCGTGCCCTGGTCATCCCCACACGTGCTGTATCCATTCAGGTCACACAGCACTGAGCAAGGGGAGCTCTGAACCCCGTTGCTGTGGGAGGACATCAGAGCAGCAGCTCTGCACCACGCTGCTGCAGCCCACAGCGAGGACTCAAGGATTTGAAGTGCGGGCTCAAACCATGCAGCTTCCACATTCAGGTGTGGTGGGGACATTCAGGCAGGGAGACTGGGCTAAACCTAATCCAGACTATCTCCCCATGTCCTGCACAGAGCGGGGATGTGAGGGCCTCAGCACCAGCTGCTGTGATCTGCTCCTGCCATGCCAAACTACCGGCTCAAGTAGACAGAGTCTGGGTGTAAGAAGGCAAGAGAAACCTCTGCTATTTGCACGGTTACTTCTGAGTGTGGCCAGGGTGGTTCTGTGTACTTCACACTGTGTAAAAGTTTCTTGCTTCCTCAGGTGATGGGGAGAGGCTGATATGCTCTTGAGAAAGTCAGAAAAACATTCAGTGCGATTTAATAGCGTTTATACAAGCCTTTTTATTGTAGCTGTTGGTGAAGGCAGACTCCCTTTGCTAGATCGACTATGGAGAAACAATGCATTATTTGAGTTTGTCACAACAGTAATTGCTTTTTATTTTTAAGCTGAGCCCTTAAAACAGCTGAATTTTAGATTGATGTTAATTGCTTCCAAACCTGGCTTTATCAGCTTTAGTTTTCTCAGTTTGTGGTTGAAGGTATTTTTGTGGCTTGAAGTACTCTGGAAAACGCAGAGCCCTCTGGCAGTACTGTGTGTGGTTCATTAATCTTGTCTTGACTTTGAGAAATGAGAAGCAAGGTGAGGGAACAAGGAATCAAATTGGTTGAATTATTTGTGTTTGTTTGGAAGCCAAGAAAATATTCCCTTTTTTTTAACCCAGCTGCTGTTGCCTAAGCCCTCATACAGAGGTGCAGCGAACATTACTTCTGACAACAGACCTCCTCGGTGATGTGCCCTCTTGAGTCAAGTTGTGTACTTGAGAGAGTCCCAAATCTGGAGCCTTTCTGCATTGGCCCAAGAGTCTCCCATGCACTGCAAGAAGCGGTGCTGTTGGTAGCTGGCTCTAAGGTGGGTTTGTACCTCAAGCTGGTACCGTGGCAGGATGGCTGGCTGCAGAAAGAGGCAGAGAAGGTCTTAGGTCTCCTCTCCCCATCCAAATCTGGGGGGAAGCAGGAGCAATAGTCAGTAGTGGAAGATAAGAGGGACCCAAAGAGCTCCATTTCTGAAGCCCCAGAAATAGCTAAGGGATGTCCTTGGGGAGGAGTCAGTGTGTTGCTTTGGTGCCTGTGCTCCCCTTGCTTAGGAGACTGGCAGCAGCTGAGCTGTGAGGCAGGACAGGCAGAAAACTGGGCTGAAAGCAGAGGCAGCTGTTTGGGCAAGGGGGAGGCTCTGCTGAGTGGTTGGAACAAAATAAGCATCTGATGTAATGACCCAAAGTGTAGAAAACAGAAGGATTTCAGGAAAGTTTGTGTGCTCTGAGTGGCCTCTCAGAGGGGACTCGAGGGAAGCAAACAGCTTAAGAGTCCCCCAGCGGGTTGCAGTGTAAGTGTTTATTCTTACATATATACCAACTCTTTTGAAAACCTCTCCAGCTTCTACATTTTGAGACATTAAATCATTGTTTATCTCAACTTCTTTGATCACATTTATGTTTAGGTGAGAAATACCAGGCTCAAATGTCATTTAACAGGCTGGAATCAGCCTATAGCACTCTTCCTAGTCCCCTTCCTAAGGGAGGATGAACTCCAGTCCTCCTCCAATACCTGCAGTATCCATCCAGAAGTTATTTGCTCATGCATTTCTGTGGAGCAGACATGCTGATTGAGCAGATTTTCTGTGGAGCCCCATCTTCTCTGCCTGTGTCCCCCAGGCAGGAGCGGTGCAGCACTCAGAGGAGCACGTAGATGAGTGTTTCCATCCCTGGGTGTACAAGCGATACAACGTCCTGTTCCGCTTGCTGAGCTGGTGTGGATGAGTGCCCTTTCTCCTGAGGATGATGGCAGGGAGAACACACAGTGCTGGAAAAGACAGAAGTAAAACCCTACAGATCCCTTATAAGGCAGAACTTAACAGTGTTGATTTACACCAGCTCGAGATATGAGCATGCATAAGCTGTGCTGTTGAACAAAATGAACTGTTTCGTAAGTAGCCATCTGAAAGACAGCCGGTTGCTGGGTTTGTAGTGTTTAGCCTCCGTGTGCCTGGGGGTGCTGCGGTGGTAGGGCACAGCAGGGGCACCTAGGAAGGAGTGCCCGAGCTGAATTTCTGAATTTGCATCTCTGAATCTGCAGCCATAAACATGGCAGAGCATTCCCCATCTGCTGACACCAGGTGCAAGAAGAGGGGCAAAGCAGAACGGCACAGGGAAGCAAGATGTGATGTAGAGGTTCACTTTCATATTTTTCTGCTACCAACCAAAAATCCTCGGTAGCCAAAAAGCCCTGCAAAAGATGTGCTCTTTGCTGCATGCTCCCTACAGCCCCGGCTCCGCTCAGGAGGAGCGACAGCTGCCTGTCAGCCTGGGTACTTTTCATATTGTTCAACTTTTTTTTTCAGTTTCTAGGGAAACACTTTATAGCACTGTATTTATTGGAATGTCTTTCCAAACACCTCCGCCAACATTTAATTAATGGAATTTTTTAACCTGGCTCCAGCTTCTGAAAATTCATAGTGTGTTTCCTTACGGCAGCTGTGGAGCAAGTGAGACATATATACTCTCTGAAGTAAGTTAGTGGGTGCAGAGGAAGAGGGGCAGCTCCACCGTTTGTCTCGAGTGCTGAGGTCCCCCCAGGGATGTAAAGCCATCATGCACTTTGGCGGTTTCACTCTGCTTTTATTAGTGTGCCCTGAGGAATCCGTGCAGATGAAAATGCCTTTGAGAAAGAGCTGTGCCGTAAAAATTAACTTTTTGGAGTCTTCCAGCACATTGTTCCCTTAGCTTCAGTGTCTCTACGCAGAGCGGCAGCTGGTGAAGATCTGGAAGAGGCTGTGGAAGGCTGTTAAATCAGTCCCAAAGCCTGGGATGTCCTGGAGCAGACCCCACTCTAAGGCTTGGCAAAAATGGGCTGCTGCCCTAGAAAGCAGCAGATTGCCCGAAGCAGGGAAGTGAGCTGGACCCTGCTGGCAGCTTTAGCTCGTGCTGACTGCCTAGAAGCGCAAGGCTGGCAGCTCTGGAACCAGGGGCTTTCCTGGATGCCCTCCTTGACATTTTAGGGCTGACCCTCAGCCTAATGGCTGGCAAAATTCAGTGAGTCTCCATGTTCGGGATTTCATGACCCAGCTGTGCTCAGAGGCTGTGAGTAAGGAAGCTGGCAGCGGGTATTGGGGTGTCCTGAGAGACAGGACTGCTGCAAAACTGGAGCTGCGCAGGAGTCACGGGGCAGGATGAGCTGCATAAGGGTTAGTAGTGAGTCACAGTGACTGAGCTGAGCTTCCTGATAGAACAGACATGATGTTGTGTCTCAAAAACAAGCGGTATTTGCTGTAGGTGGAAATCTACTGGCTTTTGCTCTTCCCTCAGTGAGTTAAAATTCCCTGAGTTGCTTTTGGAGGAGTGCAGAGAGAGTCCTGAGGTCCTGGGTAGACGTCTTTTCTGGGAATGCTGTCTGGGGATTAGTGCTGCGATGCCGAGAGCTGCGGTGAGCTGTTACCTGCTCCAGATCCTGCTGCAATAGTGTTTGCAGCTGCAGAACGAGCCGTTCACTGTGTGGGAAACAGCATTTCTACTATCTCCGATATGAAAGATGCCGCAGCAAAACATTTTGTGCTTTTTGCTTGGCCGTGTGTCTAGGACCTGCTATTGGGTAGAATAAATGACTGTTGATAGACTATTACCCTGGAGCAGAGTGCAGCTACGGTGCAGATAAGAAATGTACTCCTCTTACCGAGTCCAGCTTTCCCACTCTTTATTCTGCCCTTACCGTACTGTGGCAGTGAATCGTCGGTAATGTACTCCCTGGGCTGGCAAACAGTCAGAGGTCTGCACCTCAGCTGCTGGCTGAACTTACTGTCTTGCCCCTTCTGCTAACCGGAGGCTGGCCATCACGTGTCCTCTGAGCAGCAGCCTCTGCCTTCCAAAGTCAGAGCGTTCAATAAAAGTGGCCGTTGTCTGAACACAAGCTTTGCCATCTGAAGGACAGGACCCTGTGGAGACAAAGCTTTCACGGAGTCTTTGGCTGTTTTGAGGGTGAATCCATTGTAGGGCAGATTATTAAAAAAAAGAAGGCAGCAAAAAGAAAAAACCCAATTTGAGACATGCTGCAAAATGTAGCAAAGCAATGGGTTCCTCCTCATCCCGCAGGGAGACAAATCTGCCAGCTCCAGGTTGGGAGCCAGTTTCCCTGCTCCGACGTGGAACAAATTGTCCACAAAACAAGTAGTCTGTTCTCTGTTCGTTTGGTTTGGGTTTTGTGGGGTTGTTTTTTTGTTTTTTTCTTTTTTAGTCTTATGCCTCTATGCTTGATCAGTCCTTTCTCTAACACCTGAAAACAGCATCGCATTTGCAGTGTCACTTTCTAGGTGCATCTAAGATGCTGAGTGCAGGTACCTTATCTCTTTGTTCTTCACTTGTCTCAGAGCTCCGCAGGTCGGGCCATGGGATACAGCTGACTGTGGGCATGCCTGCCTTCCCCATGGGATTTCAACCCTCAAACTGATACTGTGTTTCTGCTGTTTTATTACATTTCATGTCTCCAGGCCTAGGGTTGTTTTCCAGATATGTCTGGACAGTATGTTTGATTTCCAGTAGAGTTTGTCATCCATTTCGATATGCAGCTTCATGGCTTGTTTTCTTATCTACAGGACGTACCTGTTGGTGCTGACCCTTGAACTGGGACACCATAAGCAGTACCATTGTGGTGCCACTGGCTTTATTTCCCTTCACAGTTCTCAGACCAGTTTCCTCAGTCAGTAGTAGGGAAAATGATAAACATGTGGTACACAGCATATCAAGGTGCAGTTTATTGGCAAGAGGTCAGTTATCAAACTGAAACAGATTTTTTAAATCAGCCTGTACTGAGATAGCTGGGAGAGGCAGCAGCTAGGGTCAGACTTGAAGTTCATAGAACCTGTGAGTGGAGGGTCCGTATTTCACTCCCTCATGGGGAAGAAGGTCTCTCCCTTTGCGTTGCTTCCTTCTCCAGGAATGTCTATTTCTAGGAAGCTTTGTCAAGGGCTTCTGCGGATGAGCATGGAGAGACATTGCTCCTGGAAGCTTTTGCACTTGTTAGCCGAAAGAAATCACAACTGAACAAACACTTACAGAGCTCCTTAGGCTGACCTCAGAGAACTGCGCCGGTAGTGACTCCAGGGTGGGATCTGGGTTGCATCCGAGCTGAGTGTCTGCATGTACCATCTACAAAACAGTCCCAACTGTTTGCTTTTCCTCTCTCCTGCTGCCTGCCCAGGTTGACATCCTTTCTTGTTTATTTAAAGTGAGAAATGTGATGACGCTTTTGTGGAGAGTATTAAGAATGTGCACTTAGCTGGGGACATAGAAGGTTTAAATCAAACAAGAAATTTAAGTGCTCTGTTCTTGAATCAAGGACTTTCCATGTCCTTGCTTAGAAAGGACACCTATCTGGAGCCTAAATACAAGAGCGAGGCTCACACAAGATGAGCCGATGAACATATACTTGGGGTGGAAGGTTTCTGGCTGCCACCTCTGGAATTAGCTTGACCAAACTCTGGTCTTTATGGTAAAGCTCAAATTGAGGCAGCATAGTTGGAAATGTGTGACATTTCAAAGATGACTTTTAATTCTGCTTGACTGTTGTGTTTTATGTAAGGGGGCAGTGAACTGATTTGACAGCTCAGAAATGGTGGCATGGGAGAAGGTCCTAAGGAGACACACCATTCCCTGGGGACACAAGGCGGTCACTCAGTTAAATACTTCAAGGGGCACACAGCTTGGGAGTCGACAGGTCGACTCCACCACGCTGTACCTTAAAAATCTCACTGGGGTGTACGGTCCGATGTTGTCTTCAAAAAAGCGGTGAAAGTACCTCCTGCTATTGTCTGGGAATGAATGAGCTGGGAACTGGATTTGTGTAGCTCAGAGCCACATGGGGTGCCTGGGGGGGTGTCTCAAATAAAATGCACTCCAGAAATCAATGTATTATCCTGTCTGTGCCAAGACTTCCATTAGCAGGGGTAACAAGAAGCTCTTAATTCCTCTAGATTCTTGAAACTGGGAAACTCTCCAGGAAATATTAGAAGTTAGAAAGCCAATAGCTGCATTTGTCTTTTATTGTCTAAGGTGTAAACAAGCAGTGGGAAAGGTATGAACTCTGGACATTTTAACGTGCAGCCTGATGCCAGGCCTCTTCAACTGGTCTTGACTGCAAATATTGCTTGTAATAAAAGCACAGCAGAACCTTCATGCTTTTTGACTTGAAAGTCTTGCAAATTCCAGGCTTTTGGCAAAGAAGGTAGCAAGGGTTCTTCCCTGGTTTGAAAATGAGAACTCAGTACAAGAATGCCAATAAAGACTAAGAACCGCCAGGATAGTGTTTTGATAGAGTTCTATTTGTGGAAACAAATGTGTGGGCATAGGGCAGGACTGACTTCGTGTTTTTTATGGGAAAAGTTATAATAAGGCAGGGAACCAACTGCTCTTAGCCCAGGAGCAGCAGCTCACCCTTTAAGAATAGAGGGCTCTGCTTCATCAGTCTTGGTGCGCCCCAGATTTGCACCCGGTTATTGCAGGAGGCGTCACATAGATTTCTACGAGAAATCTGGGCACTCAGTTTGCATAGCATGAGCTAAACCTCGATTTTTTCCAGTTCCCTCATGTGCCAGAGGAGGTTATGTCATGGACCTGCATCAAGTTACTCCCTGGTTATAAATTACTGAGATAAAGCTTTATGTGTATGTGTAATGATGATGTTGCTTATGTCTCTTTAAAGTAAAATCCTACGTCCTAGACTCTGTCTTCAACATTTTTAGAATAAGGAAGTGAAATGACAATAAATAGGAATGCTGCTGGGAAATGAGGTGCTTCATTAACCCTGATCTCCTGAGCCCAGCCATGTTGTATTTATCATATGAACATGCAGCTGCTCTGTTTAAGACTTCGAATGACATGAGATAGGCAGGAGCCACTTATCTGGAAATTGGAGGATAATCACATCATTAATGTGGAATATACACCAGAAATCTTTTATGCTTCTTTCATCATCTTCTGTTCTTCGTTAAACTGATACATAGATGGGTAGATACAGTGGGATTACTTCTGAGGAGCTGGATTAGGAACTGCTCAAGATTTGATCTTTGGTGTTATTCAGCATTTATGAGGAACAAATGATTGTAACACCATTTCTGCTGTGCTTTGGAGTGTGCCTAAACTCCTACCTATGCCTAAGGCAGAGATTTTATTTTTTCGTAGTTGTAGAGTATTTGGTAACCTCATTAAAGTAAGTGGACCCTGTATATCCAAAAAGTATTGTTATGTTTATGTGATAATAAAAGGGGAATACTCAGCATGTGAAAGGGACATTGGGAGTAGAATGTAAAGGCTTGAAAGAACATTGTAAGGAACAAAACATACTGCCAAGCAGTTGGACCCTTATGGATCCCTTCCAACTTGAGATCTTCTGTGATTGTGATTTGTGATTGCACAGGGCTTTCCACAAGACCTTCCCTGCAATAGTTGTTAGTATATCCCAAGCAAAGTCATTGCAGCAGGTCCCCATCCTCCCTGTAAATACCATGATCTTAATCTAGTGCTAATTTTGTAAGTTAATTTTAGCTAATATTTTAGGTGACAGTCTAATGGTTTTTAAGTATTATACTTACACGCATCAGCCTCGCAGCAATATCCGTTCGTAGGTGGGTGTAAATTACATAATAGTAATGCTCTGGGAAAGAGCAGAGCCAGGGTTTCATCCTTCATTGTATGAAAAGGAGAGACTGGAGTGGCTGTGGGGCTTCTGCCTAATGTCCTGCAAGGGGAGAGACCCTAAGGCTTAGGCAGCATGTGGAGATCATTAGATCTTGTGGTCTCAGACCTCCATTCGTCTGAAGCTCATGATAAAGCAGTACGTTGCTCAGGATCAGTTTTCAGCCCTAGATCAAATTTCCATCTAGAAAAGTCAAGAACTTCTGCTGGTATAAGCTAAGGAAACTGCATAGACCAGCAGAAAGCTTGGGGATTTTTCTTTCTTTCTTTGTTACCTGGAGCCCCTCCTGCCTTGCCTGGCAGCCTGAAACTAGGCAGTCTCAAAGCCTAAGGTGTGTGCAGAGCTGGAGCCACTCCTCTGCCCCGATGTCTCCTGAGGTCCCGCAGCATCTGGCAGCTCCAGGATGCACCTGCTCCCAAATGGGAGAGCGCTGCTATCACTGATTGACTGCGCAGCCCACAGACGGCAATTTTTAAAACGTTTAAATAGCCTGTCTTCTTTCCTTCATCCTGACAATTGATTTTAATCAGTATTATCAGCTGCTTAAAACACTCGGTTCTCTGAAGCATTATAGCGTTCAGCCTCCAGGAGATGGGTGGAGCGGAGGCACAGGATCAGTGGTGTTCTCAGTAGTTTTGTCCTGGAGGAGGTGGCTTGAAGTCCTCATTTTATCATTCACGGTCCTACTTGGGTTGCTGCTGTTTGCAGTAGCATAGCGTGGTTTCAGCCCCACACCATCAGTGGGAGGAAGTTAGTTTGCAGAACATTTCTGAGGTTCAAATTAGCATGAAAGGAGAAAACTTTATCCCTTCCCACCTGCCCTGCAGCCACAATTCATTTGGTTAAAAAAAAAAAAGTAACTCAAAATCTAATCACAAGACTGAGTTATTTTGATACCTGGCATGCTGTTTATTTCTGGCTTGTCAATACTTCAATTAATTTCAATCTGTTTGTAAAACAGAAGTGAAGTACATAAATGATGTGAATCTGTTAGAAGTTGTCTTGCCATCTGCACAGTCAGAAGCAAAGCGGCACAGGCAAGTGTAGCATCTCAAGGCATTAAAGGAAATGATATGCTTCTGGATTAACGCTGACTTCTGATTAACAATTTTAGATGGCAGTAGAAAAGAATAAGGTAACTTCCCTATTGTCATGCTTCTATACTGAGACACACGTTTTTAGGTTTACTCATAAAATAATATATCTTGATTTTTCAGTGTTTAACACTCAGCCTCTGACTTTTATGCCTAGGAATAATCAGGGGAGTAGAAAGGCAGAGAGGGAAATGACGGCTTATTTGTTGTTAAAGACCTACATGGAATATCATGTCAGCTGGAGTTATAGAGGGAAAAGCCGTAGCTTGATTGAAAACAAAGCAGACCAACTCTTCCATGTATTCCCCATACTCTGAGGCCACTGTTAAATCAAGAAGAAAGCTCTTTTCTAGGCTACCACTGCTCCGAGCCTTTAATCTTCTTCAGTAAGAATCACGCACATCCCTCGTTTATAAGGGGCTCGCTGTGGTCCCTGGCTACCTCTGGGAGATGCTCCAGGTTACCTCTGCAGGCAGAGGTATTCGTCTCCAGTTTGGAAATGGGCCATTCAGCCTCCTTTTTTTTTTTTTTTGTCAGCTGTGCTCCCCTGCCCCCAAAAGCAAAGCCTTATTTATTCAATCCTTCCTCTCTTCTCCGTCTCTCTCACTGCTGCAGGGCTGTCTGCGCAGTGCCCAAGGTGCGCTCAGCACTGAGCTCTTTGTTAGCAGTTCTTTCCCCCTGCAGTGGCAGGGAGGTCAGGGTGTGACATGTGTAACGAAAACCGGAGGAGTAGCGTGCATGGTCTCACTACTGTGACTGATCTATGCAGTTTAATTGCTGCATAAAATATGTAAAAGCACTTGAGGTCATTTAGAAAAGTTGAGGTGTTTACAGGAAAGTAGAAATTGAGCTTGAAAATATAATTACACTTTTTTTCTTCACATTAATGACTATACAGAAGAGCCTTTTAAATGTGTCCATATATGGGTTTTAAGCATTCATTTCACATCAGTATTTCGCCTTTCTCCTTAAGTGAAAACTTACTAACCAGCAATCATTTTGTCTGAATCTCATTTCCTCATAATAGCAAACCCATCAATCTCTGCTTTATTAAACAGGGAAGCATGCTTGGAAGCCAGAGCACTCAGATTTGATCAAAGATGTTACGCAAACCATTGATTTTAATTTACAGCAATATCCACTTCTTCCATTATTAACAGCTTCGAATTACTGAGACTGAATAATTAACAAATATTCCTACTTGATGATAGATTGTTCAAAAGGCAGATGTACAGAAACAGAGCCCAGATGAACCTCCTTCCTGCAGCCCCAGGGAGGCACATGCCTGTTTAACATTCCCCAGGGGAGCGATGCAACGTGGTTAGAGAGAAATACTCTTTGGAGAGATCTTCCAGATGTTTCCAAAACTGTTATCACAGCAAATGCTCCACAGACAGCGTGCCAGTGCGTGTTTCTGACCTGCTGGTCTCTGCTCAGGGCCCTGGGCTGTGGCCAGCGGAGTTGAATGGTGCAGAACAGGGTGCCGCCCCTTTCAGTGATACGCTCAATACACCAGAGGGGAAGCGTGGGCTGAAAACATTGCCCTGCTTCCTGGCTGAAGCTGAAGCACCCCTCAGTCTTCAAGGAGGGCAACATCTGGTGAAATGTGGCTCAGTGGGCGCCGCCACTTTCAGTGATACGCTCAATACACCAGAGGGGAAGCGTGGACTGAGAACATTGCCCTGCTTCCTGGCTGAAGCTGAAGCACCCCTCAGTCTTCAAGGAGGGCAACATCTGGTGAAATGTGGCTCGGTGCTGGCCGGTTTTGGCATTTCCAAAGATCCTTTTGGTGAGTAAAACTCAAACTGGCTGTGTACCAAAGAAGACCTGAGGTGGGTAATTCTCTTCAGGGTCTGTTTCTTTGCAGCTGATGAGGCTGGAAGGGTTGGAGGTCTCAGTACGGGGCACTGTACTGAGTACTTTTCAGTGAGGAAGATGTCTGGGAGCACAGAGCAGATCTGAGTCTTCTCTAACCTGCTGTTACGGTCTGTGTCCTTCTTCATGAGCCCAAATGAGAGGTTTCCTGTAGCGGCACAGCTGCTTTCCAGCAGGAGACGAGTGGGCAGTTCAGTTCACCCCTGCATTTACCGCGTGGTGGATTGATTATTGTGAAAGATTTATGTCTGAGTGCAAACCCATTGCTTTAGGATCAGAGCAGCTCATTCAAGGAACAGGTCAAATCAAAAAGCTGGGCTGAGGCCCCAGGGCATCCTGACACCAAGTGTCATTCCCTGGGCAGCACAGCCACCAGCCTGAGAGCCAGGGGTGGGGAGGGGACAGGGCTCCCTCAGCAGGCAGCCTCAAAACCCCGGGGCTTCCCCTAAAAAACAGCCACCCCTCTCCCAAGGCAGCATGGTGGAGTGTGAAGCCCTGTCCGTGACTGATGGCCAGCTCACCCCCCGGCAGGGCTCTGGGATGAGGGAGGTGTCTCTCCGTCTCTGTACACGCTGCAGAGGGCAGATGCAAGGTGCTCAAATAACGCAGTGATGAGGATTGTTTAGGAACAGCAGAAGGACGGGCAAAGCTAGATAAGGCAAAATGTAAATCTAACTCAGCCTGGCTCTGTATAAACTAAACCATCATCATCCTCTTTACCGCTGTGCCAACGTGTCTCTGCTGCTGTGCTCACTTGGGAGGAAAGGGAACATCCTTTGTTTGGTGCTATTCAGTGTGGTTTGACATTCTGTTTCACAGATGCAGCCACGGAGCAACGTTTAGCCTTTTGTGAAGGCTTATTTAGACAGGTACAATTACAGCTCAGCAGTGAAGGTGCCTTTGATCCCGGCATCCCCATTGTTCCTGAGGCTTTTCATCCCACCTGATACCCAGCTGGGAGGCCTGTGGCTGAGACCTGCCTTGGAAGTTGTTTCTTTTTTATTTCCCTTTCATTTTCACGGTGTCACCTTCTGCTGACAAACATTATTAATGAAGGCTTTGGCATTTGGTTATGCTCAAAGTACTGATGCTTAGCAGGTGTCTGACCTTCCCCAGCTGTGCAGCAGCTGTCTATAGGAGGGCAAGCAGTGGGCCCAGGGTGGTCTGTGCGGCTCCTGCAGAGCCTTGTGCATCCTGCTGTGCATGGTACCCGTGGGGAACAACCCACTCCTGGCTGCTCATCTTTTCCAAAGAACTTTGCTGCGGTGCAGGTTCGTGTGTCAGCAGCTGCCAGCTTCCTGCCTCCCAAAATCTCCAGTGCAGAACTCTGCTTCTGGGGAAAATGAGCTCCTTCAGATTGGATGTGTGTGGAGTTGGGGATGTGTGAGAGAGAATGATTTCTGGCAGGAGGAAGGAGTGACATCCTCTTCCAGGAGAAACTGAGTGGCCAGTGACAGATTCTGTAGGGTGGCTTGGGATTTTGGTGTTAGGATAAGGAATTAGATCCCTGTTACCTTTAGTTGTAAGGAAAGAATCTCTGTATGCAGTTTGGGGCAGTCACTGGTGATTGAGAAGCACAAAAACTGATGCAATTTGCTTGATTTTGCATTTAGCATGTTACTACGAGACTAAGGAGGAAAACTGCCCAGAGGTAGTGTTCACCACGTACTGAGAGGTCGAAAGACAGACCAGAGAGAGGAAGGCAAAAGAATCCACCAGAAGAGTTGTTAAACACAAGCCCAATGTCACACGTACCTTTGCGGTGTGAGAGAGTGTGCAGGGGGGGCACTGCTGTATGCATGTGGGCTTTTTCTGTCTTGTCAGACAGGATGATGGATGAGGCAGATCCTTTTGATCGATGGGGATTTTCTTCTGTTGGATGGGAGGAAATATGGCTGGATCGGTGTCGGAAAGTTGCAGGCAGCAATTGCAGCGTAACTGCAAGAACTGCAGCCACAAAATCCACCCAGTTGCAAGAGTCGTTGAACTGGTGACCCAAGGAGTCAGGAAGCAATGCTCTGCTGTAAAAATGAGGAAAGCCATACTTAGTTCAGACCAAGCCTTGTCAACATTTCTGAATGCACCGAAGGGTTTGTCCAGAGCTACCAGCTTCTCGGAGCCTTAACTGCCCTCATTGGAGTTGTGCTAAGTTCAGTAGACAACTCTTCCTAATTAAGTGCAAACTCTTTTAGATGCTTTATATTTAAACACTTCTTGACTTTGCATTTCTCCTATCTTAGCATCTATAATTGGCTTGCACAAAAATAAGTCTCCTGCTGGATGCAAGCCAATGGCAATGTCTGACCCTTTCAACATAATCCCATTCCTACATTAGGCAGGAGAGGATTTACTGATATTAGCACTGGAAACCAGCAGAGTGAAAGCAGCAGTCGTGCCTTTGCCTCTGGGCAGGGAGCATTCATTCCAACCCAGGACAAAACCCCCTTCCTTACCAGGCACCCTCACCCTGAGCCACCTGTACCCCCTCTCCTGGTACACTGGTACCCCAACAACTCGCCTCCAGAAGGACACGTGCCTGGCAGTGCTCAGAGACATTTTGCTTGAAGGGTAAGGGGGTTTTTGCCTGAAAACCTTGTAGAGAGGTGGGATACCCCCAACTGTCCACTCCACATGACATCGATTAATCTCTTAGTTTTAACACAGGAGATTATGTGGAGTTAAAAGCTACCTCCGCTCTCACAGGTGAGAAGCACTACTTGGCGTCTGGACACACATTTGTGAGGCTAGGGTATGCAGTTGCCTTGGACCTCTTTCTTATTACAGCCACGTTATTGCACCTGGTTTTGAGCCTGCATATATCTGCCTAGCGCTGTGTTTTTCTGTGAAACGAGCAAACCCTTTCCTCTTCTTTATTTGCTCATGAACATCCTCACCCATCTGGATTAGCCTCTACCTAGGGATGTATTTCCATGGAAAACATTGAAAATCAAGGAATTCCCAAGATGTTGTTCGCATGGAGTGTCCAACTTCAGCAGGCTGCGATCTGACCCACCAGATGCACCTGGCAGTGGGCAAAACCCTCATACTCGAAGTGACGTCACTTTTAGGGATAAAAGTGGAGATTGTGATTAAGGGGATGTTCCACAATGCAGGCTCAGGGTGAAGTCGGTTACTAGAAGCTTATTTATGTGGCACAGGTAGTGGAAGCAGCAGTTTCTAATATTTTTTAGCTTTACCAAAATCAGGAGAATTCAGTGAGATAAAGTGTAAAAGCCTGGAATGTATTTAGTAAATAAAAGGTGACCCCAGAGGAAGTCAAACAGAATAACAGTTCAATTTTTCAATTACCTGAACAATCTCACAACATTAATCCTGGGTGCCAAACACCAGCTCTGTATACTCTGAAGAAATTTCCCTCCTGAATTAGTGTCAAGTGCCGCTCTTAATGCCGGTTTATTTCTAGCCACGCTTGATAACGTGAACAATCACCCGTTCCCACCCCTGTAATGTAACAGGGAAAGTTACACAAGCAGGCGAAGGTTTAGGATGGATTTTGTCCTGGATACATAATTAGAAATAGCTTTAAAGGAGAAGTGGCTCAAAATTTTGCAATAAAACCAATTTTATGAGGAACCAAACACTATTCAGTGCATGCTGTGTATTACCTTCCTGCTTTGCAGGCTCTAAAAAAAAAAAAAAAAAAACAAAATTTTTTGAAACATTTAACAAGATATTTATAGAAAAACAACATTGTGTTTTCATGGTATCTTTCCTTTTTCTTTTTCTTCATTAACTGAAAGAAATTGCTGATGTCCACATTGGGAGGAAATTGGGCACTTCTGTTTAAAAAAGAATTATTTTCTTTTCCATAATTCTGGAAAAGTTACCAAATGAAAAAAGAAAAATCCAGATTGTGTCTTGTCTGTGCACAGAGTGAAGGGAGGAGAGAGCAAGGGAAAAAATTATGTAGAAGATTTAAAAATTCAAGATGTAAAATGTTCATCTTGAGGAAGACCTTGGGGAGAAAACAGAAAAACAAAAGGAAAGAAAACCGAAATACTTCTGCATAGAAAACAACATGATGAAACATAGCGTGATGCAAATGTTTCCACCCAGCAGCTCTGCATCGGAAGGGACTTTCAGAAATCAGGCACAGTGCACTCCAGCTCTTGGGAGTGGGCTCCTCCACCGCACGTGCTGGTTTACCCACGCTGGGAGAGCTGGGCAGCCACGGGTGTTGCGGGTGTCCTCCACCTGTAGCCTTTCTGCGGGTGAACACTAGCCTCGCAGTTTTCCCCATGAATAGGAAATGCTCTGTGTTAGTGGTGGGACGTGCCTTGCTGCGACAGGCGGGGGGAAGCTGCTCTCACACTCGCCAAAATGAGCGTTCACCCCTGGCACCTCGGTGCTGCCCGGGCCATCCCCTCCCAGTGACGCTGCAGCTTCTTTTCTCTTTTTTTTTTTTTCCTGTGTGCTCCCCAGTTCGAGTGAGGGCTTCGGTGTAGCGGAGAAGATCGTGCTGCTCACCTTCATCTCCGCCGTTATACTGATGGCCATCCTGGGGAACCTGCTGGTGATGGTAGCTGTGTGCCGGGACAGGCAGCTCAGGTGAGCCCACCCAGCCGGGCACTGCCTGCCCTTCTCGGGGAGGCACAGGGAACATCCCTGCCGAGAAAGCCCCGTGCCCTCAGCCGAGGGCATAAACCGCCACCATGAAGGGCGTCTCTGGCCGTGCATTGTCAGGCTTTCGTGCTGGCCTCAGTGCATCCCCACTCGGATTGACACTCTGGCAGTGGGATGAGTTTAGAATCCAGCCTCTACGCTTTTAGCACTCTCCAGGTAAAAACCCCAGATAAATCGGTGAAGATCGGAGCTAAGCAGCAATTCCTTGGAGGAGCACGTTGGCCTCAAATTTCCTAATGAGCCCATCGAAAAACCCACACAGGTGAAGGTCCTGTTGCAGTTGTGCTGCACTGCAAACAGTCTGGCAAATACTGCCCGTGGTTTGGGGGGTCGCAGACAGAGATTCGGGTGTTCTCAAGGCTGGCTGCTGCCCCCAGGAGTTGTCAGACCAGCAGGAGCAGAGTGAGGTGTTCAACAGCCTCTGTTCATATTCTGCGTGGGATTTTTAATGGATTTAATTCTGTTTTATTGTTATGATTTTAAAAGTACTCTTCATGCTAAAATTACAGCTCCAGTCTAGATTCTTCTCAGTGCTTTCTGGAAGGATTTTCTCAGCTTACAAGTTAAAATAAAATCCCCCTCCACCACCCTAGACTCTCCAATGCAAGCTGTGAGGCTGAGCCACATGCAGAGGCCTGTGAGCATCTTCTGTGTGAGCAGAAAGATGTGTTTGTGCAGAGAACACGGTGGATATTTAGCTGTAAAAACCAGGAACAAGGTAAGGGTGACCATATAAAGTGAGGAATACAACAGAGAGAACCTTTTAGTGTGATGGAGCAAATTAGACCCAAACCCAAGCCGAAATCTCTGTCCACGTTAAAGCATGCAGCACTGAAATTATTCCACCCTAATTTTGTGATCTGTCTTGCAGGAAAATCAAGACCAATTATTTCATTGTTTCCCTTGCCTTTGCGGACCTGCTGGTGTCTGTGCTGGTCATGCCGTTTGGAGCCATTGAGTTGGTCCAGGACAACTGGATCTATGGGGAGATGTTCTGCCTGGTCCGAACGTCCCTCGATGTCCTGCTCACCACAGCATCCATCCTGCACCTGTGCTGTATCTCGCTGGACAGGTAGGAGCAGAAGAGCGTAGAGATAACTAGAGGAGCTTTGAGTTGAGTGTTGTTGCTCAGCAGCAGTAGCCAAAGGGCAAATATGAACCTGCTGGGAACTGTAGAGCAATAAATCTCTCTCACTAGCTGATTTTGGAGAGAGCTATCCGAATCCTCGTCAGCACAGGAAACCTTTGGAAGGAATGAGGTTTATATTGATAGAGAAGCCAGGTTCTCAGCTGCTCTGTAGCACAGTGCTGTTGCATTACTGGTCAGACACGGCAGAGTTTCTTTAAAGACAAGACACCTTAAAGACTTAACAACAGGGAAGAGCTGCAGCTGTTGCAGACAGAGGTGCATCGTGTCTGGGATGTTGTGTTAGCGGGGTGTTGTGTGAGCAGGGATGTTGCTCTCATTTCAGTGAGGTGTTGCTCACTGCCAGGGCTGCAGGGGAGGCTCGGCTGGTGGGTGGCTTGATGTGCTGTGCTGAGCCCGTCTTTCCAGGGACTGAAATACTAAATTATCTGCCTTTCTCCTTCTTGCAAAGAAGTATTTGACATATTTTTCAAGAGCTATCAGAGCTGCTCTTTCTGCTGCTAGCAGCCATACAGGCAGCTGAAAACTGGTATTATTAAATGATACATTTTGGCATTTATTAGTAGATTATATGGAGAAAGAGCAAAAAGAGCAACACCCCCCTTTTTATAGGCTGTTTTTCCATCTCCACTAGTGACTGCTAACAAGGAGGTAAATAAAGCTGGTGAAAAGGGTCCATAGGCTCTGGGGGCAGTCCTAAAAACTTCCTCTTCTTTCAAACTTTTCTTGCAAAATTAAAATGAAGCTAAAATCCTAATTAATTTATGGCGAACAATTCTGTTTTCCTGTTGTCTGTTTACATTTTTGGGGTAAATGGCAGAAATTTCCATGCAGAATAGCAAGAGTTTTTTCACAGCATAAATACTTAGAAAAGATTTTGACCAGCTAGTCTAATAAGCAATATTTAGAGCTGTCATTTGAGTTCTGCTGTTTTTATTGAGTGCTTGTTAAAGCAGCGGCCGCCACACACAACACTATTAGCAGAGCACTAACAGCAACGCCCCCGAGACAGGCTGCTTCTCTCCAAAGGCTCTGGAGTTTGCCATAGAACCTTTCCTCTACTGTCTGATCTCTGCAGAGCATATACAGCTCTCCTCGCTGTTCAGCCTTGCTGTAGAAGTTCATCTTGGGTGCTGTTTTGACTCCATGGGTAATCATTTTCACTTGACATGAAAAAAGCCAGGATTTCACCTCAGAAGTTTCAAAAGGTGTATTTCTTCTCCCAGTACAAAAAGGCACAATTATGGCTGTGTTTGCTGACAGTGAGTGCCAGCTGAAAGACAAAGCCCAGGATCCCTCTGTCTCATGTGAAGAGGAAAATCCCAAGTCAGCTGCGAGGCTTTTGTCACTTTTTCTTTGATCAGACGCCTCAGTATGAATCTGATTGAGTCCCAAGACTTTGGGCTTCTGAGTTCTCCCAGGACCAGATGTCAAGCTCAGTCTACCCACTGTGGCGCTCAAGACAGACCAAGATGCCCCCTGTTTCACTGGGCTAGCTCTCCTGAACTGCTGTAAATGAAAACATTAGCGAGATAGGTCAGTCCCTGGTCATCTTCCTCTCTTAAAGCTGTATTTCATCCTCTTTTTGATTGACTGACTGATTAACGTGAGTTTCAAAATACAGCTTAGGACATCAGTAGGGTACTGTAGCCATCCCTGAAGCTGTTTATCATCCACCTGGATATCATCCTGTTTGACAAATAATTTTCTGATCAAAATGAAACATGAGGTCTTTCCCTCCATCTCTCAGAGGAGACATTTAGGTGGAAGCATACAGGGAGAACACAGACATTTTGATTTTGGCCTCACCACGTCCTTAAGTTCGTGCCATGGTCTCTTCATTGCTGCACTGAGGGGGGTATTACACTTGTGCCATGTCTTGCTGTGGGTCACCTGGAGCCAGCTGCAGTTCCTCTTCACTCTTGTGTCTTTTTCGCAGAGATTAATTCACTTTTGCTGCCGTGAATTTGGCAGCTGTTCCAAACCTCTTTGGCAAGCAGAATAACAGGGATTTTCAACACAGCTTGGGTGGAGTGGTGGATACAGAACAGTAGATCCATTTTCCATACCAAAAGAAGGCTAAATCCCACCTTTTAAATCTGCATTTTTCTCTTTCCTGATGTGCCAGCCCTTGCTATGACTGTCCTGGGAGCATCACTTCCAGGTATGTTTTGGTCTGTGATCATCCTGAGGAGAAAATTTTAACCTCCCTTCATGTCAGTGCTAGAGATGAAAAGTGAAAATATCCACGCTTCAGTCACTTTTGAATAGATACGAGTAGAAAAATTTTCAGAATTCTACCTATTTCTTGACCACTTTCAATTTAAATTAAAAAAATACATTTTTAAAAAAATCCTCATTCTTTAGCAGACTGAACCGAAGAAGTTGTGCTGTTCCTGCTGCATATTAGCTAAAAGGTGAGTGCTTGACAGTGCAGTCTCATACTAATAGGTGACTTGACAGAGTAACCATCCTCTAACCCAGGCGAGCAGAGTACCAACGCGTGCTGTTCACAGCTGAGATTTACCAGGCTACCAAGCTCTCCTGCTTTCCAACTCTACGCCAGATTTTCCTTCTGGAACTTGTTCTGCAGGCTGTCAAAGCGTATCTCTCCCTTGTCCTGTACAAACATCAGCCAAGATTTGAGAAGACTTATTTTTTGCGGTATTCTGCAGTCATCTCCGGGCAGCTTTCAGGTCAGCTCGCAGTACTCGCTGGAAGGAGTAAGAGCAGCATGTCTGTCTTTTCCCCTTTTGTCTGCAAAGCTGACCCAGGCTTTAAAGGTTGCTGGCAGAAACTTGCATTTCTGTGACTGTTTTGGTTGTTTTGGGGTGGTTTTCTTCCACAGTGAGAGCTGACTCCCAAACGGTGTTAAGAGGACAGAGTAGATGAGGAGACAGTGGTGGATGACCCCAAGACCAGCCTGCATTTCTGGGCAGGGAAGGATGATTCAGCTCATCATTGACCAGTTCTCCATCACTACAGCTTCACCCATCCTGGCAGCTGGCTCGGAGGAGCACTGACAGCACTGCTTCCTTCCCAGGGTTTTATTTAGTATTTGCTAGCTGTTGCCCTTGTGCTAGTTCAGACTTTACAGGAGTATGCTTCTAGCTGGTGGTTTTTCTGTGATTCATATATGTCCTGCCTTCTCTTCTATTTCACGTCGTACAACTGTAGGGTTTTTTAAGAAAACTGGGTGGTTAATCTAATCCTCAGGACTCAGTTTGGACAGTCATTCTCAAAACGTTTTCAGAAAGTGTTGCTTGAAAAGACTTTGTCTGATAATATCTTGTATCTATTTCCATTACTGCCTCTGAAAGAGAAAAAACAAAAAGGCTTTAATTCTCAAAGGCATTTGAGAAAATCAGGAGAAATCACCACAGGATAAACTGATCTTACCGGTCAGGCAGAGGGAGCAAAGTACTGCAGGGACTTAGAGACACCCTCAGTCTCAATGAGAAAGTGTTTTTCCAAGGTGTCAGAGCTATCTCAGGGCTGGCTGAACCCAAATTTTGCTGTCGCTGGGTTATGCTTTTTCATCCTCTCTTTGGTATTCTGTAAAAGGAAGCTTGAGCCTTGAAACATTAATCTATTGCATGTTTTCTGCATACATATCCATTTTTTGTGCCTGTGCAATAAAAATAATTGTGCTGTGTATAAATAGACCAAGAAGCTGTGATAGAGTCTTCAAATACAGTTAAACAGTCAGGAAGGGCAATTTCCTTCTCCAGTATTTGTAGTGCGGTTTGTAATACAATTACTTCTCAAAGTCTTGTGGAAAAAAAAACCCAACAGACCAACAAACAGGTCCTAAATGTTTGTATTACAG
Source organism: Buceros rhinoceros silvestris (assembly GCF_000710305.1). Lineage (NCBI taxonomy): Eukaryota > Metazoa > Chordata > Aves > Bucerotiformes > Bucerotidae > Buceros > Buceros rhinoceros. The sequence continues at coordinate 45,233 of NW_010392508.1, read as the reverse complement.
GGCACCTCTGCTCTTCATACAACCAAAGCATCCTGCACCCTCTCTCTGCTTCCTCCAGTGCTCCTGGCCTTCATCATCATCAGCCCGTGAAGCTTTCCCCCAAGTTGGTGTCTGTGCTGAGCACTAGGTACACCGCTTGCCCGGCGTGTTGAAACATTTTCAGATCTGCTGTGTAACACGCGACAAAACAGACCTCACTATGTGTTTGTGTAGTCAACACTAGTCTTACTGGAATTCAAACATACCACATAATCACTGCTAAATAAAGGCTAAAGCAAAGCAGATATATCCAAAGGGTGTTGGAGCACCAGAGTGACAGATGCTCGTTGCACCATTTACAAATACTAATTAATGTTAATGTACTGTTCAGACATCAAATTAGCAGAATCTCTTGAGAGAGATGATGGTTTAGAGGCTCCTGAGACTGGTGCTCAGCGGCAGTCCAGCTGGAGGAGAATCCCTCTCCCTGCACGGGGTGGGAGGGCATGTGGCAGGGACACGGGAGTGGCGAGGTTTGGGTGGTGCTGGCTCTGCAGTCTCCATTTCCCAGTGCTGCATCACGTAACTCTCCATCCTCGTCTCTTTTGCGTGATGTTACAGCAGATGTGGCCGAGGCACAGGGGGATTGGCTGGCTCACCAAAGGATGCCTGGGCCACGGTGGGGCTAGAGGGCGGCAGTGTGATGTCTTTCTCAAGGACGGGGAGAAAGCTGTGCCCAGTGGTGCCCTGCAAAACATCTGCCAGCCGGCCAGTGGCGTGGGGAGATTAGTACTGGGGAGACTTACTAGGTTTTAAATACCTACCAGTAAGTAATGATTAGGCAGTGGGCAATCTGATTATATGACACAAATTCCAGCTACAGTTTTGAACCAGGCCATAAATCCCCCGTGCCCTTTTCAACTGGAAAAGCATCTGATCTCACACAGCTCCCAGGTGGAGGACCGGAGAGGCAGCGCAGGAAGGGGCTGAGCAAGGGCAAATGGAGACCGTCCCCGAGGGCTGTGAGACACGACACATAACTGCAGAGTTATCCCTGTCGGCACACACCTCGGCAAGAAAATTAACAAGGGATTTGCAGAGTTCAGGTCCGAGGGGATTAAGAAAAACAATGGAGGGGACGGCCATGGCAATCCTCTAGAACTATGGTAATTTGTTTAGCCACTGTTGCTGCCAGTAACCCTCCACACACACTGACCCGCGCGGGGACCGTGAAGGAGTCCTCCATCTCCGTTTGGCAACACGCGTTTGTTTGTGTTACTAGCTAAATTTATCCAGTTCCAATGAACTCGTCTCTTTAACGTTTTTCTCGGTGTCACTATCTCAAACCAGCAGGCTGTTGTTTTTCTAATAAGAATTCAATTTTGTTAGATATAATCGTTTTAGGACATCTTTTTTTCTGGACCAGTGATGCATAACTTTGTTTTATTTGGCACAGTCAGAGACTATAGCTTATTTGCTCAGTGGGAAAAAGAGAAAGAGAAGGAGCTGTTCTCTCAAAAAGAGTAAAAATCTGGTTATGCAGAGACCAGAATCTGGTTTCACGGAAATATCAGCAAAGCCAGTAGCGCAGTTTCAGTTTTGCATAGGCACCAATAAGTTGAGATTCCAGCTCCGTAGACTTCATCAGTTGGCCAGGGTTCAGCTGAACACTCTGGCCCAGTCTGGATCACAGAGGGAGAGGAGGAGTGTGCAAAACTATGCTCAGATTTGGGTTTTGCAGAGCACACCAGAGTAGAGCTCCAGAATGACAAAGAAAGGGATTTTCCAAATGTATATACATATATATAAAGCTTGTGTCCTGTGAGGAGAAGCAGCGCCTCTCTTCTGAAATAAGCGTCCCTGTTGCCTGCAAGAATTTTCCATCAGTGCATTTCAGTGTCCTCAGCCTCTGAGGGGGGGGCAGCCCCTGGGAGCCCCGTGGCCAGGCTCAGCCTCCTCCTGGCTGCAGGCTGAGAGCAGAGTCCCCGGTGGTGGCAGCTGGTGGAGTCTGGCTGTCTCCTGCCGCACTTCTTGGACCTCTCTTTCCTTAGGAATTCACAAACAAATCATTCCCACTTTGGTCTTTGAGGCATGATTCAGCAGACGTACACAGGCACAGAGCCTGTGTGGGCATGGTTGTTGCATCCTAACTTTGGGAGCGAGCTAACAGCACCTGCAGTTTCCCCAGCCTCTTGTCTTCTAGATTATTTAGGGGGAGTGCTGGTGGAAAAAATTGTTCAGTACGAGTATTTAGTGGATTTTCCTTGGCTCATTTTGGCCCCAGTGATGATAAAACATATGGTATGTATGCAATTTTATATATGCACATGACACCAAATGGTTTTAAATGTGGGCCACCCACGGAAACAGTCTGTTTAGTAAGGTGGGTGTGTATTTGTCTGTCTGTGATAACTAAGGAGCCTGCAGGGTAGCGTCTACGTACCCGTAGCTCAAACAAAATTGGACTGCAAACCAGGGAGATACTTTTATTTTTCTCACATGGCAAAGAATTAATTAAGTGTATTTCTGTAATTTCCAGAAGGCAAGGAAGGAGCAGCAGTGTGGTTAGAACATCGGTGGTCCTGAGGCAGGAGCTCAGGACTCCAGGACTTCTCTCTGGAGATGTGCGCAGAGCAGCTTTCCCACTGCCTTGGCCTTGAGGAGGTGCCTGAGTGCCCAGGCCGATGGGTGGCCAGATGTGCTGGCTGCTGTGCCACTGCTTGCGTCTCTTTAACCGCAGAAACTGGTGTGCGTTGATGGTACTGGCTCAACCAATTATCTAGATTCTTGGACCTTTGATTTCAGTCTGCACGGAGTCTCGTTGTGTTGGTGCTTGATGAGAGTGCAGTCACTACCGCAAATAGCCGTCCTTGCCATGGGTCACAGCTAAATCAGGCTGCTGTCACACCTGAGTCACCAGTGTGCTGGAATGCGATGCTGTTACTCAGTCTCGGTCTTTCCTCTCTTGTCTACAAGAACCTAGAAGCTATAAACTTGTAATAACTACCGCTGTCATCACTTAGAAGTTGATGTGCTTTTCAAGCATCTTCTTTTTTTTTTTCCTGGAGGAAAGGCAGGGTAAGATACAAGTAGTGTGTGTACGTGTGTGTGTGTATATGTGTAGCGTTTTTCATACAGGCAAAACGGCAGCAACAAACCCGTGATCTACAGCACTGGCATTTCCACAAAGGCCTTGGGCCAAGGCAGCAGATTCAACATTCATTTATACAAGGCACAAACATAACTGCAGTTTGGTTTCTGTCTGTTTTCTCTTTGGCTTCACAGCTTCCCTCCTATCTGCCGTCTCCTGTCTTCCCGCATACACAAGTTTTACATTAGGCAAGCTGTCCTGGTCCTGCTGCTGAGGCGTGTGGTGGTACGTCTTCTCTACCCAAAGCGCTGCAGGCTGTTAGGTACAAATGTGTCGCTGGTGCACAGTTCGTGAGGCATTGATGTCAGCTGTCTGGTTTTTTGTGTAGAGGAGCTCGCCGGCAGTCCTGGAAAGGATGGAACATTTTACTCTTAGGGCTCATGGACACTGGGCATGTGAGTGACGGTGGCAGCTCCTGCTGGTGATGCATGAAGGAAATTGCCCCACAGATGCTGTGGGGCACTGAGTCACTGAGTCCTAAGCATTTATTTATGGCTTTTGTGAACATAATAGAGGTGCACCTGCATCCCCTTGGAGATGCTGGGAGAGCGTTCGTAACCCGTGAGGTCCACTTTTGGGAATTGATCCACTAGGCACTATTCAGCTCCACCCTGATATCTGTATCACTGGAACATCCGTTGGAAGACCGAAGAACAGCACATTCATGTTCCATGGGGCAGAGTCTGGCTGCTGCACTGTTTCACAGAGCCACCAAGCGACGCTGGGCAGGTCACAAATCCTTGGTAACCGGGATATCTGCAGTGGCCGTAAGAACCATAAGTAAGGCCATAGGAGCTATAGATTTCTTCCTCTGAGCCATCTGTAAAACGTTAGCACTTGATTCATTCATATGGCAAATGTCTGATACGGGAAAAGTATTATAATAACCTTTGCTTTATGGAGCTGCTTGAAAGATCTACAGCTCCGGGAAGGGACTCTTGTATTTCCCTTTCAGCAAAGGATGTCATAACAGAGGCGGAGGAGGGATGTGTTTTGCATCATCTCTCTGCTGTAGGTAACAGGGAGGTTAGTGTTTTCAAGGAGCTGTGGAAACATAGGTCTTGACTGATAATAGTAAGAATTAATATTTAATTAAACACGGACATTGTATTAATCATGTGTACGTATTACATTTGGTATTCATCCATCACACTGCCGCACCAGCACATAATAGATATCCTTTATGAGCACAGGAAACCAACTTCAGCTTGAAAGGAAGCAGAAATGTAGAATAAGAAAATGTCTTTATTTCAGCCTTTGACTAAATCTTTGAGATATAATTACCTTTCCCTCAGTGAATAAATAGCTGCTTAAATGCCCAAACCATCACCTGCATCAAATCCACACACAGGTTTCTATTACCTGACTCTCGGGGCCGTTGAATGGAAATCCTGCTGAGCTGTGGAAGAGGGGACAGCGTGCTTCTCTGCCTCGCTCGCCATCGGCAGATCAGTCACCCGCACTGTGACGGCAGAACCTTGTTACCGGTGCAGGGCAGGAGGGATCCAGCTCGACTTCCTAAACACAAGGGAAGTCATGGTAGCAGCAGTTAGCAACACACACATATATATATACACACATAATCTTTTGACACGTAAGTGGAGGAAAATTGCTGCTGAATCACTGAGAGAGCAGAAATATGAGAACATAAAATGTCATTTTTACAGGCATAACTTTTAGTCTAATGGCCTTTAATAGCAAACTATTACTAGTGAGATGCTGTCAGCTGCAGCAGAGAGAGGGGTAGAGAAATGTAGTAACTCAGGCTGCTTGGAAGAGTTGTTTTCCTGCTGCAGTTAATTAACAATGTGTCGTGGTTTTCCTTTTCTGTTTGCTTATTCAACTTGCGAAATGGTAGCTGGTGTCTTGACTGTTCTTTATCATTTATTTATTGAATTTCTTCTTTTGCCCTTTCTGCCGAAAAATGTAGTCTCTTGTAACTTGCCATCAGACATGTGACAGGAATCGTTTGATGTCCAGCACTGGGTAGCACTTTTCAGCGGTGTTTCTTGGATAGTAAACAATTAATTATGCCAGATATACCTCCATTGTGTTCAGAGTCAGGAGAACAGTTTCCCGTAATGCCAAGAGAGGCACCATCTGTCCTAATAAGCAGTCAAAAACATTACTGAAAATACCTGTTTGAATTCAAAGGTCAGTTTATTTTCTGGGGAAGGGAAATCTGGAGAGCAGGGGGAAATCCAAATGCAGTAAGCTCTAGCAACGCCGGACGAGGTTACACAACGACAGTGTGGTTGTCATGAGGAGGGTAGGTATCCTAGGAACAAAGAAAACATTTATTCTGTCCTCTGAAATAATTCAGATATTGAAATCTGTCCATGATGATGCTCATTGTCTGATAGACTCAGAAAAATGTAGGTTGGAAAGGACTTCCGGAGGTCTCCGATCCAGCCTTCCTCTCAAAACAGGGCCAAACCCAGATCTATCTTCCTTGGATTAGGTCACTCAAGACCTTACCCAGGTGAGATTTGCCTGTCTTCGAGCCTGGGTACCCTTGATTGTTCAGCTCGTGATCCAGTGAAGGCAAGCTCCTTCTAAGTACACCCTGTTCCTGTGAAGGATTCAGCTTCTCCTTCACCCTCATGGGAGGGACGTGGGGGCCGTGTTAATGGGGACAGGAATCAGACCCACTAGCTGCAGTGGCTGTCAGCATGAGTTCCATGAGAGGAACGTCCACCCAGGGCTCTGAAAGAACAGCTACTGTCAAATATACCGTTCCTTTGAAAGTGAACTTTTCAGAGGAACAGGCTGATTTTCATCACACATGAAACCAGAAGAGTTTGTGGAAATGATCAAATTGAAATAGTTGAATGCTTGATTCAACATTTTCCCCCTGTGACATATTAAGTCTTGATTCAAAGAGACTTTAAAAAAATGTTTTCTTTTGACACTTTGATATTATTTCAACCCTTTGTGTGGAATATATAACCTGATTTTATCAAAATAAAGCAATTGAGTTCACTCCACATGACTTTTATAAAAGAATTCTTAAAAAAATTCAGAAACCTGTAGATTTTTGTGCCTGTTTAGCACAAAAATTTTGGTTCCCACTCAAATCTTGATGAAATAAGTTGTGCACCTCAAGGACATCTCTCTAATACATACACATAAACTGTGTATGTGTGCATTCACCTGTGTCTTATTTTAATGTGCTGCTTGCACTCAGAAATTCTCACAGCCATCTCCTCAGGTTAGTGGTCCAGCATTAGTGTGTGTTTGCTAATTTATTGCCTCTAATACATGATTCTGCTGACCTCATAAAATCGACTTTTGTAGGCATTCAGCAGTGAGCCTCTCTCTATACACGCATTATTGATGCTGGCTCAAAAAAATCTGTGACAGACATCATTCATTCCCTTTATAAATAGTTACTCCACCTGTGGCCACTTCTTCGAGGCAGTGCTCGTGTCCTGTGGGATATTGCATCATTTCTGCGCTTACCAGCTCTGGAAGCTGCATCTGCCGGGTGATCATTGTTCATTCAGTAAGAAAGTGTATTCATCAGGCACATCGCTGTGCGATGTGTTTAGAATACCTCAGAATTCACGGGCACTTCTTGGGTCTCTGGACACCAGTTCCCTGTCACAGCTATGGGGACATTAGGAGTGGCCTGTTTCTACAAAGTGTGCTGAAATCAAAAAATCTAAAGATCAAAACTATGTCATTGGGAACCTGAGACAGACTGTCAGGTCAGGACCAGCAGAAATCTGCAGTAAGATGATATGGTTGTTGATCTGCTCTGCTTATGGGCAAATATTAATTTCAGAGCAACGAGATTTACATTGTTAGGTTTGATACCCTTCCTGATGTAGAAACCCGCTCACAGGTGGGTAGCACAGGGACAGACAGAAAAGTCTGTTTCTTAACTCTTTGAGAAGACTTTTTTAGTTCATGGCTAGTTGTTATTTTAAGAGCAGGGACCTGTTGTGCTCTGAATATGTTGGCTGGATCAGGAGGAGAGAGGAGAGTGCAGGGCATGTCCCCTTGAAGGTGAAGAGACTAGAATCCCTGCACAGACATTCGCTGTGTTCTTGTGGCAGAAGGTTAAAGCCCAGCCAGCCAAGAGGCTGATTCCCGGGAGGCAGAAAGGGAGCTTGGTTACGGAAACACACACTTCTTTTTACTGACATTTTCACAGCTTTATAACACCCTGTTAATTTGCAATAACAGCTTTTGCAGTCCTGTCAAAATAAATGTCCAGTCAGGAACACCCCAGCATTTACTCAGTTGTGGCTGAATGGAAGGACGGTGTACTCATTCGCCACGATGGGGAGCGTGCAGGCGGCTCTGTGACTGTGCAGAGGGAGAGGAGGGCGGAATATGAAGTCACTCCCTTGCTCTGCGACCTCAGACAAACCACAGCATTAACCTGGGTCTCGTTTTCCCTCACTGGAAAACGGAAAATACCAGCTTTCCCCTGCAAGGCACTACGAAACGTTACTTGCTCATGCTGCGAAAATATCCTGAGCTCCTCATGTGAGAGGCAGTCAGTGGAAATAGGCTATAGACTAATTTTTTTTTCTCTATTTTGAAAAGCAGGAGAAAAAAGCTGGAGAAAATTCTTTACAGTTCTATTCTTAGAAGACGTAGAAGTCTCCTTCGATGACAGTTGTTCTCTCGCTTTTCTCTGTGCAGGTACTATGCTATCTGCTGCCAGCCTCTGGTTTACAGGAACAAGATGACTCCACTGCGCATTGCTGTGATGCTTGGAGGGTGCTGGGTAATCCCGACATTTATTTCTTTCCTCCCTATCATGCAAGGCTGGAACAGCATTGGCATCATCGATCTGGTGAGTAGCTAAGAAGGTACACTAGCCTGCTGTCAGATATACTCAGTGCCGTATATTCTTCTTTGAAAAGCAATAATCAGAGACAAGGTGCTAAGAGAGCCTGAAGGAGAAACTTCTTGTTTTCAGCGCAGAGGGGCTGCTGAATTTCTGGAGAATGTCTTTAATGGGGTTCGAAACGTCTCTGTGCTGGAAGGACTGACACAAAGACAGTGGTGGCTCTGGGATAGGATTCTACCCGTGTCGGCTCATCAGTTCAGGGAATATTTCTTTGAAAACACACCAAGGCCCAGATGGTTCCTGACAGGCACCTCAGGAGTCTTTGGTTCCCCTCGGCCTCTGCAGCTTTAGGGAAGTGCGGGCCATGGCTGATTCAGCCTGTGCTAGCAATGTTTGGAGAGCCAGGAAACCCAGGCTTCCCCAGAAGGGATGGTGCTTTGGGACAGTCCTGTCCATATCCCCCGTCTTGGTGTGAGCCTTGAAGCGGGTGGAGAAGGTGAAGTTCCTTTGTGCAAGTCATTCAGC
>NW_010392508.1:33241-36694 GCF_000710305.1 Buceros rhinoceros silvestris | reverse complement strand
CAGCAGGAGTCAATTTTCCTCACCGCAGTCTCGTTTCACTTGCAGGATCCCATCTACAGGGGAAGGAGTTTAGAGCTACAAATCTCCTCTCCTTCCCATGAAGAGATGCAGGAATTAAAAATGGCAAACTGAGAAAACACCTTATTTAGAAGAGCTTGTTTAAAGAGATGTGGCATTTTCTTTGCCAAGTCTCAGTCAAGGAGCTGTGGACACTTCTTGGCTCATGGAGAATAGGTGCAAGCTGCCAAGCCTCTAGACAAGGCGACACAGCTAAAATTCCTTCCAGACAAGCACCTTTAGGACATGCAGCTGGTAGAAAAGGGAGGTGCATTTTGTTTAATTAACAAACCACGTCACGTATCTGATTTTTTCTGCTGATTTCTTGCCCTCACCTTTTCCAAAAAGACTTGACACCCAGCTGTCTGTAGCAGCTTTTCTCTACACCACTGCAAGTCCTTCACTTCTTTGTAACTTGCTGCCCTTCACCTGCAGGTTTCAGTAGCTGCATGCCAAGAGGCAGAGCAGGGTCCAAACACCACCTAGTGAAAAAGCGTCGTAGTGTACTTTAGAGGTAAACTGCCATACGTGACCAATTAAATAATACTGGTATCACAGTTTTAAATAGGAGATGGGGTTATTTTCTTGTTGGAATAAACACCAGGGATTATGGGCCCGGTGGACCTGCAGTAACATTGTTTTGTGGCAAGAAAAGCCTCAGAGAAATCCTGTCTGTCCCAGTTATGTCCTCTGCTCCCCCAAACTCATATGCAAGACCCCTTTCCTCCCCTGCTGTCTCTGTTTCTGTCACACGTTGTGGACGAGATCTCAGCCTATGGACTCAGCCTGCAGACTTCTCCTGCCCAGGCTGCTGCCCACAGCCCCCCTGCCTGGGAAGCTTAGTGTCACCTCCAGCCTGGAGCTGCCACCCAGATGCTGCAACCCAGTCCCTTCCCAGTCCATCTGGTCCTTCTCTAAGGATTTCTCTGTGGGACTCGGCAGGGTGGAACTTGTGCATCTGCTCTCTGATGAACAGAGCAGTGAGCACTGAAAAAAACCATGGCACAAAGTGAAGTTTTTCCCCTTCACTGTGTCTGAACTGGGGGTTAGACTGATTTTCACTGGCCAGGATGAGGCATGCCTTAGGACACCAGAGCTGCAACGTGGGCTGGTCCTGCAGACCTGGGGACCAGCAGGGCTGGAGATTCCATGGTGTCAGCACAGACAGGAGAGACAGCAGCGGGTAAGGCAGGTACTACAGATTGGAGAGGGGAGGGAGTTGGAAAGAGGTGTCCTGACAAACAGACTGCTGGTAGTGGAGGGGCAGTACTGAAGTTCTTTCCTTTTTTGTCCTTGTTCTTCCTTCCCCTGCCCAAGATTCAGCAAAGGCAGTTCAACAAGGCTTCCAACGCTACTTACTGCATATTCATGGTCAACAAGCCATACGCCATTACCTGCTCCGTGGTGGCCTTCTACATTCCCTTCCTCCTGATGGTGCTGGCCTACTACCGCATCTACGTCACGGCCAGGGAGCATGCCCGCCAGATCCGGATGCTGCAGCGCGCGGGGGCCCCCACCGACGGCCGGCAGCACCCCCCGGACCAGCACAGCACGCACCGCATGAAGACTGAGACCAAAGCTGCCAAGACCCTGTGCATCATCATGGGGTGCTTCTGCCTGTGCTGGGCCCCCTTCTTTATCACAAACATAGTGGACCCTTTCATAAACTACACGGTGCCGGGAAAGCTGTGGACGGCTTTCTTGTGGCTGGGCTACATCAATTCAGGGTTGAACCCTTTCCTCTACGCCTTCCTGAACAAGTCTTTCAGACGTGCCTTCCTCATCATCCTGTGCTGTGGAGATGAGCGATACCGAAGGCCTTCCATCTTGGGGCAGACGGTCCCTTGTTCCACCACCACAATAAATGGATCGACCCACGTACTAAGGTGAGTGTTTCTCGGATGCTGCAAAATGCCTGGTGTCGCTAGAAGGAGAACTTCTCCTGAGTTGTCATAAAGGATTGGTTTTGCTTTGCGTTTGAAATGACTGATGGATTCTCTGTTTAAAAAGAGAGGAGGCAAGAGAAGTGTCCAGAAATCCTTGGGGTGCTCAGAATAAAAGGGTTTGTAGATAAGGGGTGAATGTTGGCATGCAGTTTCTCCAGAGGTGTGCTCAGGAAAGAGATGGGAGAATGCAGAAGCTGTGTATGCATTTTGGCAAGTCCTGCTCTTTGGTCTGAGGGGAACAACTTGACCCCACAGGGAGCACCTTGAAGAAGGCTGCCTACTTTGTCTTCCCTAGCAAAGGGATCATGACACCCATCGCCCCTTCTTAGGATCTACCTTTATAGCCCCACCAGCCACTGCTGCATCTTCTGAACTAGTGAAAGGCAAAGGATGAACTTTCCCAAGTGCCTCGACCCTGCTGGGGCACTGCAGGGTCTCTCTGGGAGGAGGGATGCTCGCCGTTGTGTTTTAGCAGCTCGGAAAGCGCCAGGCTGTCTGCCTTTTCCTGTAAGGCAGCGAAGCCCCTGGGCGAGGCAGCGGCACCCAGCTCTGCGGGAGCCCCGAGAGCTGAGCACGCCTCGCATGGGCTACAGGCCATCGTCCCGGTGGCTGGCAGTGTGGAGTCCCAGTGAACTTGAACCCCACAGCTCGCACCCCCACCCTTCACTGAGTACCACAGCGTGTGCATTGCAAGAGAGGGCATGTGGGCTGTGGGGGTACAGAGGGTTTGGAGGGCTCTGTGGTACGAGGCAGCCTCTGCTCTCTTCTCCTCACTGAGCGGAGAGGTGGGAGGCAGAGAATGGGAGGAAGGCAGAGAAGGACGTCTGTGTCCCATAATGTCAGAACAAACTTCAGTCTCTGAATAAAACCGCCGGTGTTTATATGCAGCTGTCCCAAGGCAATGTGGTTGTTTTGGTAGATGGATTCGTGTCTCTTGACCTGCAGATGAGGACTTGGTAACCGCATTTGTGTTTGGAGCTGAACCTGTCCAGAGATTAAATCAGACACTGAGCACTTCCCAGCTGAGATTGAGCTGCTGGTTTGCCCCAGGCTCCCTCTGCAACGATGTCTGAAGTTTTGGGAAGAGTCCTGAGCCATGTAATGGATGGGAGATGGGGTAGGGCTTGTTACCACCTTGAGACAGGCCTCTCAAGCTTTCTAAGTCGTGAAGGACATTACAACGTATTTATCTTCTGCTGATTAAAAACTGTTTGGGGGCCATGGTCCCAGAGCCCTCTGTCTGTGATGGATGTGTGGCACCGTGCCACGCTCAGCCTGTATTTCTATCAGAGCCATGCTCCTGCGGACAAGCCAGATGCTCCTCTGCTGCAGTTAGGAGGAGAGGATTGACAGAGCAGCCCTTGTTAGACGCTGTGCACCGCCCCGCAGTGAGCTCCCTGGTACCTCTGGCTGCGGAGCTGACCGCACCACCCCCCGCCCGCCCCCCCCC
>NW_010392508.1:24519-33151 GCF_000710305.1 Buceros rhinoceros silvestris | reverse complement strand
AAGCGCGGGAAAGGCTTGCCTGTGCGGAGAGCAGGGGCGGCTGTGTGCTCTCATGCCTGCACCCGCGGGGTGCAGGGCCAGCCCGGCAGCCTAAACACCGAGGGAGTGGCATCTATTTTGGCTAGTAATCAGAACAAGATAACCTTTTATTAAGTGTGCAAGGCAGAGACGTGACAGAGAGCCTTCCTTAGGTATGAGTTTGAGATGTGGAGGGTGGGGAGCATGTCGGCCCAGAAGGTGAATTGCTTCAGTCCTTGCTGATGTTTGACCTCCAAGTAATGAGAATGCAATGCTAGTGCCTCATGTCTCCAAGTTGTCTCGCTACTTTTGCACGAAGTTATCTTCCTGTGAGACCTTATCATCCTGCCTGTGCCCTGTGGTACAGGCAGGCTCAGGCCAGCACTGCCCTGGGGATGCTGGGCAGTGGAAATGGGCTCCTGAGAGAGCGAGTAGCCAAGGAGGCTCTGCATACTCCGGGAGAGCTGAGCTGCTGGGGGTTTCCTTCATTCTCTGCTGAGTGTCCCTGAACAGACAAACTCCTCATTTCGAGACTCTTTTTAAACATATCGATATCCCTGCAATGGGCAAAGGAAATGTGAAGCATCACCTCTCCTCCAAAGGTGGAAGTGGCCGTGGTCTCGGACACATTGGTCGGATGGGGAGGCTATGGTGGGCTGTGGTAATGGTGGATCCCACCATGGAGCTGCGATCAGGCTTTCCTCATTTCCAGCTTCTCCCACATACAAGTTATCCGTGGTACTGTATAACAATCCTGTCAATCTAGATGCGACAACCATTGCAGAAGGCCTCGTAAGAACCAAACCTGCAGAGGGCATCTTGTCCACTTCTAGCTTTTATGGTTAAGATTGTGTTGCCTCTCTTCAACATGCTACATGCACAAGTCAGATTATCTCCTGCCTTTCCATCCTGCTCCAGCTCTGCAGAAAGCACTTGCTTCCTGCTGCCACATCCCCTCCTCCCTCTGCGTGCCGGAGGGTTGTGGCTCTGCACATCAGCAGTATTTTCTGTTTTCCTCGGCTTTGTATCTGGTGAGAAAACCGTGATGTTTTCTCTGATGCAGATCATGCACTGATGATGATAGAGGTGTGGGGATTAAAGCAAAACCAACTCATTGTAGTCTTTGGATCATTAATCTCACTTGTGGAATTTTTATTTCTTCAGTGCTTTGCTCTTAAATGAAGAAAAGATTGGACCCAGCATGGGTGGAAGAGAAATCTAGTGAGGCAGGTTCTCTCAAGATGTCATGTACATCTCTTTACTAGCTTGGAAATATGAGGGTTTTGTGCCCAGCAGCTGAAATATGGAAACCTTCTTCTATGGGCCGGCTTCATACCAACTGTGAAGCTGTGTGGGGACTGGTCTTGGTTCACACTCTTCTTTCCCAACCTCAGAGTTGTTTCTTCCCAACCAATAGCGTCAACAAATGAGGAAGTTGTGCAAGTGGGGCTTTTTACAGCTGCTTTTTGTACCCTGAGAGGGAGACCAGGGAAGGACAGACTTTGTGCTGAACCTAGGCAGAGTTCCTCCCCCAAACCCACAGAGATTTTCAGTTTTGTGTTGAAGTCTTTAGGAGTCTTTAGTCTCAAAGGGAGTCAGCAGCGGTTGACAGTAGGTCTGGGATTTCTAACTCCTCTCTGCTTCCAGTCTTGAGAAGTTCTGAACTGTCCTTCAGCTCTGTTTCTCCAAACCCTTCTGTCCTTGCTCACAAGCATCTCACTGGTCCATTCGCAAGTGCAGGAATATGTCACTGTTAGAATTCAGGCTCTTGCTATCCGATGTGTGTGACCTGTGGGAGTGCCCTCCAGGGAGGGAAGGCATTTCTTCTTTTATTCTGCTGACATTCCCATTTGGGGATTTTTCACATTTATGTTAGGAATGGGGAAAAGAAGGAGGAGCCGACTGCAGTAAAACGACAGCGAGAAGAGGCAGACACCCTCACCGCACACAGACTGTGGGGCCGCTTGGGAGACAGTTCTCATTTCTTCTTCTTTTTTTTTTTTTTAATTATTTTTCAAGTGATCTGTGAAGACTGTGGTGTGCTGGGTGACCCAGGCAGGGACAGACATTTTACAGCACACCTGGGGCCAGACACAACCACAGTGGTGATGGAGCGGGCAGGACACGTGCAAATGGTGAATTGAGGCCCTCAGATGTGGCTATAATCCCAGATTCATGCCCTGTTCATTTTTCAGTGGCTGAGATTGTAGCTCACATGTCATAGACAAGGTTTGTTTCTGTGGCTGCAACGCAAATTGTGTCATTTGTTATAAATATTTGCAATTCATAGTTCTAATAACCTGTGGTTTGGAATATCATTTGTTGAAGGGGCTTGGGAATGATTCTGAATAATGAATGGATAGGAGAATTTAAAATGAGCACTCAGCTAACATATGGCAAAAACCAGTGCAGGAATTAGCTGCAGTAGATAAGGGGTTTCTGGATGGCTGTGCATGCATTCAGGAGTTCCGTGCACAATCATCTGAAAAATGCTGTCTTCCCCTTGAAACAGAGTGCCTGCATAGCTTTTGTCATGCACAGATATTTATTCAGCAAAACCCGACAAACTCATGCCTTCATGATCATTAAACTGTTATACTGCAGAAGTGGATGGGAACCCAGATCAACATTGTTTGAATTCTTGGATAAAACAAGTTCTGAAATTTTCGCCACAGTGAAGAAGATGACTTTGGGTAAAACGTATTTGAGCAATGATCGGAGTAGACAAAGTCTGGAACATTTGGGTCAAGGAGGTCCCTTTGGAGTATCGCCCGTTTCCTCTCAGAAGTGCGCTCTTCAGCACAGTACAGTGCATTAGTCTCTTCAAGCAAAGCTGTAGTGAGTGGTTTATTTACTCATTTCCCATCACAGAGAGGTCTTCTCAGACAGGGCCGATGCCAATTTTATTTCTCCAGTGTAAAACACATTCTGATTTTCCTTTTAGAAGAGCCAAGAGAAACAAAGTGTGTGTGTGGGGAAAGTATGCACCTTGGGGGCTGGAAGTCCATTGTCTTCATAAATACAAAATTAAATAAATAACCCGATCAGCCCACACTCGTGTCAGCACTCTGACGGTTGCCACAGCGCTGGGAGAAGTGTGCAGTGAATTGGTGTGTGCAGCCAGCACTCAGTGCCAGAGCACTGCTGTGGAGTCTGACTGGTCCCTATAGGAACGGGAGTAATTGTGCCAGTAAATCTACCGTATTGCTGTGAGCCCTGGTGCTTCTGTGCTGCTGTTGGAACAGGCAACACAGCAACTTGGGTCCCCAGTTTGTAGAAGCCTCATGGCTCACATGTCTGTTGGAATAAAAATAAATCCACCTGGTCTGTAGGGAAGAGGAGGTCGGAGCTGCCGTGGAGCGAAGGAAGAAGTGATGCGTGCCAACTGGTGATGCTTCCCCAACAGCAGTGCACAGGGGTGGTCCTGCCCCATGGCTCAGTCCCCCACACATCCCACCCGCAGAGCTGCCCCAGATCCAAGCTGGAAACCCCTCCTGGCACATACATACTGTGAAAGGTCTGCTGTGATTTGAGGGGAGACCTGTCATGGCTCCAGCAGTGTCTGCTCAGTGAGGGGAGCTTGACGGGTGCCCTGTGCGCCCACTGCCCCCTTTCCTCGCAGCCGTGTTCTTAGGGCATGGATGGAGTGGCAATCCCGCCCTGCCTGTGAGGGTGGGATTTCATGGGCTGTGGTCATGGTTTGAGTCGGAAAATGCAGAGGTTAGTTACTCCGTGCTGCTTTCGGAAGGAACCGGCAGGTCTTTCTTGAGGACCTGGCTTTACAAGTGAAATATCTCCTCCTGTTCTTCCTCCTCCTGTTCCTCTTATCTCTTATCCTTCCTCAGGCACTAAGACAGCCGCAGAGACCGCAGAGCTTCCCGAGGCAGAATAACACACTTGCTGCTGGGGGTTGGAAAGCCCCGGTGTCTCCCGCCGCTCCTCCGCAGCAGCAGCAGCCGCGGGCTGGTGCCAGCAGTGGGGCTTTCCCACCCCAGCCCAGCTGAGCCTCCGGACGACAGCCTGGCCTGCGCAGCCTCCCTGTCCTCAGCTCATGTGCCTCTTCTCCAGCTCTCCCGAGGCAGAGCCGTCCCTTGGCGTTTGGCAAGCCAGAAGCTCTCCCTGCACGGGTGCTTCGTCAGCGACGCTGCGCTGAGCCTCCGTTGGGGGGACGCGCAACTTCAGTATTGCCTTTTCCCGCGGGACGGAGCGGTGGCCGCTGATACTGGCAGAGGTGTTTTGGAGAAAGGAGGGACTGCAGTGGGGAGCACAGGGGGACAGGTCGGTCACAGCCAGGACAATATCTCAGCCCTCCCTGCTGAAGTCCCTAAAACCCATTCCAGTAGCAGCAGAGAGGAAGCTGAGCCCAGGTCTACGTGATGCTGAATGCTTCTCTCCCCTGTTTTCTCTCTTTCTCTCTCACACACATACAGACATTTGTGGAAATGACTTTTTATGTAGCCCAGAGGGAAGCGATTCATGGCAAGGAGATGGTGATGTGGATGTTATTGGGGGGTTACACCCTGCTCTGTTTGCGATGTCGGAAAGAAGATGGTGTGCGAGGGCTGCAGCGAGAACCTGGAATTCTGCTCTGGGCTACAGCAGCAACCAGCCAGAGTGGGCAAGGAAGGACTTCAGTGCTGCTTTGAAAAGAACAAAGTAAAGAAAATTAGGTATTTCGGTACGTGCACAACTTTGCCTGGAGAAACTCACAGCTGGCCCAGAGGTGAAAGAGTAAGGCTGCGGTTCAAACTCAGGGTCCTGTGAGTGCCCCCATCGTCACAGCCCGCTGTGTGCATTCCTCACTCACTGTGATGGGCTGCCCCGAGGCTCCACCGAACGAGGTGAAAGGGTAAAATCCAATATTTATTGGTTCTCCCAGAGTTTCTGAAAGATGTGGGGTTTTTTCGTTTTTGCTCTTAAGAAGAAATAGGTGAGCAGCAGGTAGGCCCCTGGATACACAAACAGACCCAGCGAGGGGACAAAAACCGTAAATTACAAACATGCTGTTTTAGCTTGGTTTGACCAAATTTCAAGTTGATGTGGAAGTGAATCTTCACTGTGACTTGGTTTTTAAACACAAAGGGTGCAGGTCTTTGACTTAAAATTGATTTTTTTAAAGATTTTAGCACTAACTACAAGAAGAACACCCTTCCAAAAGGGGTTTTTCCCCCCTCTAGACAAACTAAGAGGTCTTCTATAGATGTTCTGTGACCTTTTTTTTCCTTGTCACTAAAATATCACTTGGAAAAGAATCCCAGTGGCAGAATACCACTGCCCAAAGCTCTACAGTTATTTAGAGCAAAATCAGGCGATGGGAGTTAAAATTTCTCAGTGGCAGGAACTGCCTGGGAATTTTAACGATGGATCAGAGCGTTGGCATGTGTTACCATCTCCTTCACGACAGTCATTAGCCCCAAGACAGATCATTCGGGTTTGATCTGCTCTTTCCTTCATTGCCTCATTGCTCACTGTTTCGCACTGGATTCCCACGGGTCGTTTTGGAGGCGCAGTGTAAGCAGCGTGTATTTGGCTCTGCTTGTGAGACTTGGAGCAGTTACAGGCTGCTTTAGGATGTGCGTTGTAATTTTTCCAGCAATCACCTTATTGATGAGACCGACAGGCAAGAGCTTTACCACTTTGTGAATGTGCTGATAAAGCACATTCCCACCAAGCTCTTTTTAGGAAGTTTCCGAGCCAAATACTGAGAAACACAGCAAATGATGACATCCTCCTGACATCACCATCCCCTGCAAATGTTGCTTTTCTTCTCTCTTGGACAGGAGTTTAGTGGAAACCTCCTGTTGAGAGACACAAATAATTTTTTTTTGTTTTCACAGGAGCTGATGAAGTACTGCTAGGGTGCAACTAATACCTTTGCAGATGTTTGGGCTGGGATTTTCACTCTTGTCCTTGATAGTAGGGATTTATTTTCCTTTATCATAGAAAATACATGCAAACATTATGTTTGCAGGCAACACACGATGTTCCTGTGATTAAATTACTCTAATTAGCAGGCGTGTGGGCAGCCACCCTCAGCTGACTGAGGTACCCTGCAGGTGCCTTGTGTTGCTGTGTGGTGGCTGGAGGAGCTGAAGGAGTGGCCTCTTCTGCATCTGGGAGGGCTCTGTCCTTGGAGACCCTCCAGGGCTGAATAAGAGGCACAAGAGAAGCTAGTAAAATTTTGTGTTTAATTTTTTTAACATGTTTAATTTTTTTAACACGTAAATCTTGGTGGACTTGAATTTAACTGCAGTACTGTCATTTTCCATCAGCTGCAGGTGCCTGGATAGGCAACGCTGACATCCTTGGGTGCCGTCAGGCTGCCCTTTTCACCAGTCTCGTACGCTTTCCCTGTTACCAGGCTGCAGGCACAGCATTAGCATGGCCAAAAGCGTACCCCATGCAGCATGAGTGCTGCTGGAAGGGTATTGAGCAGGTGATCCCGTGGGTCACTGTGGAGGCTGCTCTTCCCACCGTGGTACAGAGCCATGCCAAGGAGAGAAACCTCGTGAGAGCTCGCCATCCCAAGGTGTCAAATATTAGATCAAAACAAGTTAAAATGGTGACTTCAGGGGTGACAAAGAGTATTTCCTTCATTTTGGCACAGCCTCAGAGCTGAGCCCTCTGGGCTGTGTGACCAGATGTTGCTCAAGATGAGTTTTCCCCGCCGATATTTTCAGTTCCCCATGCCGGCAGGAGCGGCACCACGCGGCTCTGTACCTCAGCGTGAGCTCGGCTGGCGTGTGTCATCTTACAAAATGGAGGCTGAGGAGATCTGATTGCTGCCTGTAAATACTCAGGAATAATGCTGTCACAAGAACAAAAAGTGGCCCGGAATAAATTTAAGCATGGAATTAGATAGATAGAAGTTTCTAGCCATAATGGCAGTGATGGTTTGAAACAACCTCTTAGTAAGACTAGTGAGGGTAAAAATGGTCTAATTTTTAGCAAGATGAAGCTTGAGGAATTTGCAGGTGGGATTTGCAGACTGTAACCCTGTGGAACAGCAGCTGGGCATCCTGAGATTGCCCCATCTTATTCCCAGGATCCAGATTTGGCACAAAATTGCGTCCACAGATAAATAGGAAGGAGGGACATGGTCCTTAAGCAGTAGTGTTCAGACTCTTTGTTTGATTTAGAATATGATTTAAAAAAAAAAAACACAACCCAAACCTGAAAAGACTTTGAAAGGGTAATGTCTACACCCCCGGTAAACATGAGATTATGAAAAGCGGCTCTCAATTTTCCAAACTAATTTTGCAAGTTTGCAATGTGCAGTGTTTGACATGTTTGACTTTGGTACCTACATCAGCATGGCGTGTTTTAACAACTAGATCACCCCCATAGCTTGTAAATCATAATAAAAAACACCATTTTCTAGCGGATCTAGTTCTAGTCAGACTCTTAAGGACCAGGTCTGGGCCACGAGCTGTTTCCCTTTTTAATCTCCTCTCTGGAGAAAAACAAATAATTGCTGGTAACGTACGCAGATAGCGCAGGATTAGAGGACTAGCAGTAATGCGGGTGAGTGGCACAGGGCTGCTGTGCGCTCTGAATCACTCGGTTAACTGAGCACCAGGAAGATGTTTCCACAGAGTTACAGAAACACGGTCATTACGGCTGCGCCTCTTGGCGTACTGAACACAGCCCACGGGCTCAGCTAATGAACAGCCCTGGTGAAACAGGCTGTGACGCTGAACGTCAGCTCCCACCGAGCGCAACGGGTGAGGGGGCTGTTCCTGCAGACATGAGGCCAGTGCTGCCCCTGTCCCCAGTCCAGGCAGGGCTGGCACTGGGGTACTGGGCTCTGGAGGGGGTGGGAAAAACGGGCTGTGCTTGGAGATTTCACAGGGAGGCTGTAACAAAGCAGTCCTGGGACACCCGTGTCTGTTTGGCTACAGAAGTGTAATGCACAGATGTGCAGAAAGGGAAAGACCTGCAGGTTAAAGTGCACAGACGTGCTTTAGAAACGCAATGTTCCTGTTTAACAGTGACTGTCCTATGCCGTGGCTCCAGATTGGATCATGCGTGGTTTTCTACCACTAGAAATTTAGGAGTGAAGATTGGCTTGCTTTGTGGTGATCACCCTGGTTCAAGAACAGGGTTTAATGCACAGCGGGAGTGAGTCCAGGGAATGCCTGCAGCACTTTTGGTCAGGCCGTACTGGGCGATGACAAGGATCTTTCCTGCTTGAGTGACCTGGTCTCCAGGCCAGGGATGTCCTCAACCCTTTTGCTTTCAATCCATTGTTTGGTTGTACCTGCACTGTGGTCACCCAGCCAGGAGCAAGTTCACCATCTTGCTGGGTGACGCGCAATTTCAGAGGGGAAGGGCAGCTTGAACACCTGGCAGCTGTGCCCAGGACCTGCCAGGACAGGGGGGACAGCTGGGGAGCAGAGGGACCCCGGCGGCACTGAGCTGGCAGGCTGGACCACAGCCTAAGCTGATCAGCTCTCAGCAGGGTGTAGCTCTGTAAGTAGTCAGAGAATTTTACTGCAGGCAGCTAGGGGTGGTGAGTGCAGGAAAGGGGAAACTGGCTTCCTCCTCTGTCCCTGAAGTATTAGCAGAGGCAGCCCCGGCGCGGTGGTTTGGCTTCGGGTTAGCAGAAAGGGTC
>NW_010392508.1:23370-24424 GCF_000710305.1 Buceros rhinoceros silvestris | reverse complement strand
CAGCAGAAGGGCTCGGCTAACCTCTGTTACTTCTCTAAACACATTTCTTCTGTACCTTTGCTCTTTATTTCCCTCTTTCTTCTTCAGAGTGGGTCTGTGACAGCATGTACCGTGATACAGCCGTCTCATCTCATTCTGCCATTTTAGAGCTCGACTGGACAAAGCAGTTAAAAATAGTCCAGGGGGACAATCTTGTACCGGAGAAAAGGCTGAGGCTGGGGAATTAAGAGGATAGCATTTAGTAGATCTTCCCCTTTGCTAATGTTGTTAATCTTAGTCAAGAGATAATTTTGTTTTCCTTGAAATTTCATTAGCTGCAAACCTGAAAAGGTACAGGAGATCGTAAGCTGCAGTAAAGGGCTCCTTTTTCAGTAACAACTGAAAAGAGAGTTTTGAATTTTCTTGGAGAAGCTTTCCTGTAATTCTTTATGAAGCTTTGCCAATATTTACAATCAAACTTATGTTGCAACTTTCCTGGCATGATTTTACAGCTTGGCATCAGCTTTCTCCGCAGTAACAGCTTTCTAGTGTAACACTTACACAGAGTGTGGCTGGGAGTTGTACAGGATCACGAGCAGGACACAGAGCTATAAATATCAGGAGGTATGTGATAGCTCAGACAGGAGACACGGGCTGAGTCAGGAAGTGCAAGGTGAGATTACACGCTCTGCTCTGCAGGGTGCAGGCGCAGAGGAGCCCTCAGTTCTGGGAGTTTAGATGTTCCACAACAGCAGAAGTTATCACCATAGAAACAGGGAGTTGCACCCATGGCAGAGGGTTTGGCTCCGTGTTGTTCTGGGCAGCATCGAACAACATACAACCATCATCATCTGCACAACTGTCTGGTCCCTTCTTTCACTCACCTGAAGAAAGACGTGTATATCTGTATCTGTCTCCTGACCTGACATCGTTGACTGCGCAGAGCACCCTGTGGCAGCTGGTGGCACACCAAGCTCCTCCCAGCAGATGATGTGCTGCCCACAGAGGCTGAATCCACCCTGGGCAAAAGCATTTGAAATGGCCGGGACGTATGTCCAGCATGGCAGCGCACGTG
>NW_010392508.1:22917-23207 GCF_000710305.1 Buceros rhinoceros silvestris | reverse complement strand
AAAGCAGCCGCAGCCACGGGTGGGCTGGTGGGAAGCTGCAGTAAAGGGCTCCTGCCCTTCCCATCACTGTCTGGCTGCTTCCCCGTGCTGGTTGCCAGCACCCACCTTCCACTGATGCTCCCATCACCGAGCCCTGGACCACCCGGCCTTCTCAGCTCTCCGCCAGCAGCTTTGTTCTCACTGTAGAAGTGCAGTGGTTAAGCAGGAAAACTGGGGAGAAAGGGTAGAGAGCCAAGGCCCTGCTCGAGCCCGGCTGAGTGCTTCAGCTGGTGAACAGTGCTCACCGCTTG
>NW_010392508.1:12305-22805 GCF_000710305.1 Buceros rhinoceros silvestris | reverse complement strand
GCAGGAGCCAGTGCCAGCGGAGGTTTTGGCCCCTTTCCCTTGACAGTGACACAGACACGTCTCCAGGCTTTATTTGTCATACTGTAGTGTCACCCCTGGGCTTCTGCTGCACAAACAGCCCCAGGCAGGCAGTGAGGCAGTGCTGAGATTGCGGGTACCAGCCACTCCCCACATCATTTAAAAGTCAGACATCAGGAAAAAGAATCCCAAAGGCCAAGGGCTGCAAAAGAGGAAAGGAGTCTCCAGCACAGTCTGGAAAATGAAGAGCAGGATTTACACTGTTAATTGAAGCCAGAAAAGGTATGTGGAGGTGGGAGCTTATGGCAAACGTGGTAGGTGGGAGCCTGTGCGAAGCTGTGCTCGCTGCCTAAGATACAGCCCCTGCTCTGCCCCTGTTGTGGTTTTGGGAAGGCAAAGCATGTCTGTGCTTTCTGAAGCGACAACCGGCATCACCACTTGCAGTGTACCGCCAGCTTGGGTGGGGGCTGACATTTTTTTATTGTGGGTGTTTTCTAAAGTTATTGCTGAAGCCTTTCTTTGTATTTAAAAATGCAATAGGCTTTCCAGTGAGGTTGGGTTATCCCCAGGGTAGGAAGTCAAGACTAATTTTCTCTCAGCTGTCATCTGTGAAGTCTGGGGTAGGATTCCTCCTCCCACCCCTTCACTGCTTTTTCTTTCCTAGGGATCTATGCTAAATTTAAAAGCTAAACAGTTTTAAGATTTTTTTCTTTTGACACTTGGAAATTATTCTGCAGAAAGGTTGAAGTCTAGGGAAAGGGTGACCTCAGCTCCCTTCCCCTGCTTGGCTCCCTGGGATGAGGAAGTGCTGCTGGCATCACCCTGGGCTGTGTGGGCAGCGTGTGCGTGCATCACCCCTTCTCTGGTCCTCACTGACCACGCACCAGTCCCGCCTGCCAGCTAAGACCCGTGAAACCCACCGCCAAAGGAAACTGCCTGTCCCAGTACAACCAGCTCCTATGGGGACTCCTGCCCTTGGGTCAGCTGATGCTGGCATCTGCGCTGCACCCTGTGTCGGAGGAGGCTGGTACCTTCCTTCACCCAAAACCCACTTGTCTTGCCAATAATCAGGATGCTGCTGAAGCCTGGTATGCAGCTTAAAAAATGCCTCACCAGAGGAAATGGAGAACTTTTGATAAGAGAAAATCTTCTTGTAGTTGTACCAAGTGAAATCAAGATCTTGATCTTACTTCCTAGAGAGGAAAGAGGGGATTAGGGATTTTAAATACCAATTTTTTGTAATGTGATCTCTTTCAATACGTCTGTATATTGGAAAAAGAGATTAGCACTAAGAAAAACCCCTTTTTGTTGTTGGGCCTAATGCAAGATTCAAGATCAGAACTCTTTTCTGCATCACTTTGTTTCTGGTAGGAAAGCCAAGGCACTGAAGGGCACCCTGAGTTGGAAGTGACTGAAATATCAACTAGTTTTTGTCTATTTTTAATTGCATGACTTGTGCTTTGGGTAATGAAGACAATTGATGTATTCTGGTGGGGCAGGATCCCAGTTAAGGCTTTCCTTCTAATCTGAGGTTGCTGTTCGCTGCCCTGGTTTCTATCGCCATCCCCAGGGAATGCCTAACCCCTGGTTCAGTACCTCCCCATTCGTGGGATGACCCGTACGGGTTGGAGGTTTCTGTGGGAGCCCTCTCTGCAGGGGGTTTTGTACTCTGGGCTGTCTGGGGGAGCTGGGCTCAGTCCGGTAACTCCGGAGCTGCCTGCCCATACCACCCTGTGTCCAGCTCAGGCTTTGTATGTCTCACCAGCAAGACCTTCATAACCAACCCCTGGCTCAGCCCACTCTTGTTTGTTGTTATGAGGGATGGAAAGAAGGTTTACAGAAGTTTGCAGCAATCCAGCTGGTGGTAGTCCCTCCAGTGCTCTCGGAGGATGGTGCTGGAAGGAGGGATGCCATTAGGAAAAGCAGAAGAGGAGAAGCCGCCACAGGGATGGCCAGTCCTGCTGCAGGTCGATGTTTCTTCTCTGTGCAATTATTGTTGGGTTTCACTTCACTGTCTCCCTGACTCAAATGGAAGCTTTAAGTAACTTACATTAATTGTTGTCTTTTCCAATTAAACCTCTCTGATCTTTGACACGCATGACTGTTTCTTATTTCTCTCCGCTTTGCGCAGCCAGTTTGCATAATGAACAGCGTGTCCCAGGCATTCTGCAATCTCTGGCCTGGAACAGGAACACGATTTCCACACAGAGCCCTGGAGAGCTCTGACTGTGCTCTCCCAAGGGCTTCAGAAACTCCTCCCTCGCTGCAAAGCCTCAGCACCTGCTGCTCTTCTGCCACCCGCTTCCTTCCTGCCCGGCATCTGCGGCTTTCCTCGCTGTTTCCTTTACTCTCTCCTGCAAAAGACAAAAGAAAAAGTGCAGGCAAACATCAGGGGAGTGCATGACAGCGACAGGAAAGTCATCTGTCTGGAGTGTAAAGGTTGGCTACATTTCCACACATTTACTTTTTCATCCTTCTAGGTACAACAGTAAAAACAAACAGCTCCTGTTCTGCATGAGGTGGTTTGAATGGCAATTTTAATTGGTTCAGAGGTCTTGTTGAAAAAGCAGGACATTATCTGTCGGGAAGAGCTCTAATCTGATTTCACTTGAGTCTTTACTGATACAGAGCACCATCATTAGGCTGCCTGATTTAATCCTAGCTCTGCTTCCTGAATCAATGATATCACACTAGATATTTATTCAGGTTTATACAGCTGAAGTGGAAAGCTCTGCTGAAAAATTTAATTCTCTCTCATGTAATGGTATTTAGCTGAGGTCCTCAGCAGCAGTGTGTCCTGTGTTGGGAACACAGGGCAGGCCGAGTAGCTGGTGCTGGTGCAATGAGATGGACAAAGGTGTGTGTAGATTGTCTGCCCTCCAGCTGCAATTAGGAGCCCGTTGCCTGTTGCTCTGGGAGCCGGGACTCGTTGCCCAGAGAGAAGCACTGCTGGTCACAGCACTGTGCTCCTTCCTGCTGTGCTGCCTGACATCTCTTTTTGTCACATAGCAAAGCCCAGACCCATGGAAAACACACTGCTTAGGTAATTGCAACTTAAACAAGTACACTTAGGTAAACACATCCATCCCCCGTAGTACAGGCTGACATACAAATCTGATTCCATGTCCTTTGAGGCTCTCTCCATTCATTTCAGAGGGCCAAAACAGGGTTTAAAACTAATTTTGGTACCTGAATATATTCTATTATGGAAAGCAATTTGCTATCCGTCTACTTCCCTTCTGTTGCAACTGCACAGCTCCCAACCAAGACCTTTGCATGGCTGTGCTGAGGGTGTTGGGCTGTTTTCCTCCTCTCCAGAAATTAGTATGTTTTATCAGTCAAAGTGTTTTTAGACAATCCATATCAACACTTACAAAGAGCTCCGCATGTCTGAGGGCTACAAATGCTATATAAATCTAAGTAGTTATTGTTATGTTCTATTATTTGTTGTGGCAGACATCTCTCAAACTCAGGGCTAATTGCTTGAAAACATTTTCATTTCAGGTTAACTTTTCTTTTTCATTTCTCAGTAACCCTCTTCCTTTCTGATCGCTGTAGGAGAATTTACTTCAGCATTATGTGCACCCCCTCTTTCTCCATACACTCACACTGTGGAAAAGCTTCCCCATCACCGTAAAATTGCTTCTAAGGCTTTTGGTGTGCCTGTGAAAGAGAAGAGCCCCGTGATTTTAAAGACATTTTAGCCAGCTCTTTGGTGTGTCCAGGAAGGCGTCGAGGACATGCAGTGCATCTGCTGTGGTTTGATTGCCTTTTACCAGCTTGACACTTTCTGGATCCTTAACTTTTGCCTGTATTTCTATTGCTGGGTGGTTGCTCATGCCAGCCTGCCTGGTTCACATGCTTCGTCAAATTCAGGTAGCTGCTAAGCCTGCTGTGAGCCTGTCTGCAGTGCCCACCTAGCCGTGATTTCAGTTCTTAGACAGCTGTAAGCATCTTCCCACCTTAAACTGCACTTTTCAAAACAGTAAATTAGCAATTTTGAGGTGGTTTTTTTTTATTTCTGCTAGTGAAGATAACAGCAGTTACCATCTGCTGCTCAGTATGGATTTGCACCTTGAATAGTTGACCTGACCTGTGAATTGATACAGGTGCGGTTTGGCCACCAGTAAAGATGCGATATTTCTTTATGTATGTATTTGCAAGACATCAACTATTACATACGGCTGAGTAAGGCTATTCCCACATTAGCTGATGATTTCCAATCCTTACTTCCACATTACTCTTTGTGTGCTTTGGCTACCACAGGCTACTTCAGGGTTACTATCAGCCATTACAGAAGACAGAATTTTTGAAATTCAGGCAGCTGCATTCAGGAGGCAGTTTTGGAACTCCTCTTTGTTCTTGCCACTATGCTGTCTCTATCAGTGAGATTTATACCTGGCATATGATGCCTCCTTTGATCACAGTCCTATCAATGGGGGATTTTTCTGCTGGAATCCCTCAATGGTAACAGATAAATCCACAGTCAGACTCAGCCATCACTCTGTGGAGAAATGTGCCAATTTTTTCCCGCAAAAGACAATTCTGAGGAAGTGATAACATGTAACATGAAGAGGTCATTAAAAGGGAGGCTACTTCCTCCATGGACATCATACGCTTGGTTCAAAGTGAGCATCAGCGTTTTCTATGTAAAATAAATTAACTCTCAAGCACAGAGGCATTCTGACCCTGGAGGAGAAATAGCATAGGCACTGTCAGACACAGAGCTGGCTGAAATTGCCTCAGTCTCATACTTCCACAGCAGCTGTCCTCTCCAGCTCCAGCCATTTTCTCTTCTTCATGCAGAATGAAAGTTTATCCTATTAACAGAGTGAGGGGTTAACTAGCAGATAGACTCCCTGATATTTTTCTGTATTTTCTTTCATCAGGGGAGGAAGACATGTTAGCTCTAGCAGAAGCTCCGTTTAGCTTGATGTGCTTCCACACAGAGTCGAGTCAGGGATTCCTACTATGGAGATTTCAGCTGGACTTTAATTCCAGAAAACAGAGACACAGGTTTGGAAATGAGTTCTGCACAGCAGAGCAATCGTTAGGATATGGCAGGGCTGTTACTTTTCCTTGCTTGAACAGTGCTGGAAAGGAAGAATATTGCTGTGGTCCATCCTACATTCTTCCTTTTCTCTGATGCTGCATTCCCTCACAGAAGTAAAAGTAACCCTCTTGCTTTGTTAAACCTTCCTTGCCAGTGACTGAGTCAGTAGTTTCAAAGTCAATCAGATCCCTCAAGGGCGCGTGTTGACTCTGTCTGACATTTGTTAAGTGTCACTGTCACTAACAGTCTTTGAGGAGATGTTCGTGCAGACTCAGCTGAAGGGATGTTAATTAGGCTGTTGAGTTCTGTTATTCCACAGGCCCATCAAACACAGCACAGCACTCCAGTAAGAGGCACATGGTGCTAAAGAGCATTTAGCCTTTTCTATAAAGTGCTACTTAGTACCTGGGAAGAATGTCAGGTGTTAGCCGGTATTTTTTAGAGCTTACTGCCTGCAGCAGCCTCCTTAAACACCAGCATCAAATGCACCAGTGCAGTGGGAACACACTCAGACTCATGCAGGCGGTTGAATCACCTGCAAATGCTGCTGCCTCTCCTGTGAACCCAAGTGCAGCCGGATGCGTTTGCTTTCAAGCTTACCTTTGCTCTAGTTCAGAAAGATGCTCTTCCAGGTCAGTTGTTGGTCCTTTTGAAGCTACTAAGAGGTTTTGTTAGTGAGTTCATTCAATCCCGGAAGGATTCAGTGTTGCAAAGCACCACTGCCCCGTTGGTCACTAACCAAGCATTAGCTTGCCTATACCCGAGAAGAGGCAGGTACTCAGTGGCCCAGAGCATCAGTCTAGTATTGGCTTTGTATTTGCAAGAGCGTCATCCTGCATTTTATACTCTCCTAGAGGAGCAGAGGCCAAAATAGCTTGGGAAACACCACTGTAAATGATAAGCCTTTCTGGCCTGCTTTCCAAATCATCCAACACAAACATGAATATTAGACTGACTTTAGCTTTTCTTCACGTACATCCGCTTGTACAAGGGAAAAACCAAAAGTTCACATCCCCTTACGTTCCATCATATTTTATCTCCATTTTTTGTGCTTTGCCTTGGTATTATGTCACATATGTGCCATCCTCATAGGAGCATTATACTGCTGAAATCTTTACCTCTCTCAAAATGAAGTATAGAAATACCTTCAGCCTCAAAGTCTCCAAAGGTTTGAGTCCTGGCACTGCTTTTTCCACTATGGAAGTGAAGCCACCTCTGGAAAGACACAAAACAGCTGTTTAGGTGCAAATCACTGCAATAGGCTTTTTTTTTTTTTTTTAGAAATTGTGAAGGAAACACAGTATGGATTTGTCACTTTGGAAGGAATAGAAGGATGCAGCATTGCTTCATGAAATGGAGCATGACCAAACAGGCAAACTTGCGTACTAGCACCAAAGAAAAGAAAAATGAGGAAACCAGTCATATCTTATTCATATGAAACATTAAGATAATTTTATCATTAATTGATCTGTCATCTGCCTGGTAGCACACAAACAGTAACAGTTTGTTTACATTAATGTGTTAAAGGCACCTATAATTTATTCAGTGAGATTCATGCCCTATGGTGCTTTTTTGACAAGTTTTATAGCACTGTAGTTAGTGTTTACTGGCAATGAAAGTGCTTTACAACACTTTGGTACAATATTTGAGACAAGAACTGCACAAAGCAACTCCTTCCCAGGCAGGAAAGCAGTTGCGAATGGCACTTCAGGAAGCGTTACCACGAGATCTTCAAAGGGCTCGGTCTCATCCCATCGGCAGCGCAGCACCGGTGCTGTCAGCACACAAGATGGGAATGTTTGCTCAGCTCCACTCCAGCAGGAGTGACACATCCACCTCCTCAGCAAGGCGCTGCACCTCCTGCAGCATCTCTGGAGCTTGCTCCAGGGCACAGCCCTGTTCAGCTTCTGTGAACACATGGAAGCGAAGAAAACGGGATGCAAAAGAGAAGTCCATAAAAAACAGCTTGAGGAACTTAGAGAAATGATGCACTTCAGTTACACACCATTTCTTTTTGGTTTTGAGAGAATCTTTGTTCGTAACAAATTTTAAAACAAGTCCATGAAAATTCTTTAAAATAAGCTAAATTAATTTCCTTAAAAATCTTTCCCCTACACATGGATTCACCTTGGAAGGTTTGGCTGAAAACTGTGTACGCTTACCTTGGGCTTCTTCTCACCCACTTAGTTAGCGGTTGAGCAATACAGACGGCCGTGCTCCTCTGGAGCTGTCCTACCCGCACATCCTGTGTGAAGTCCACACACACAGAGTCTTACAAGTATTTTACAAATATTTCAGAGCACCTCAGACTAAACCAAAGGTCTTTGATTTTCAGCAGTGCTTATTCCTTCAGCTTCCAGTACAGACCTTGGTGCTGAGCATTTTGGAGGCAATTAGGTCCTTGTGATCTGCAAAATCCATACGTGTCCTTAAGAAAAAAAAAAACATATTGGGAAGCAGCAGAGAGGCAGTGGGACAGAGAGGGGTCTTTGGAATATCATTCAGAAACATCAAACATATATTAAGGGACATACTCTTGTGACATGAGGAAACTTGTTTAATTTAGATGTCTGAAATTTGGTTTCTTCACCAATCCAAATTCTCAGCTCTTGAAACAGTTTTTGTCAGACTGTGATGTAAATAACACAAGCTCGGGGACACATCCCTTGTGGTTAAATTAGCCTTACAAAGCTTCTGTAACCTTTGTATCCTGCCCAGGCAGGATAATTTTCAGCTGTTAATTATGTTGTCACTGCCACTGATGCCGCTTAACACCACTACTGCAGCCTCTTAAGCCAACTCAGAGGCTTCCACAGGAAGAACAGGCTAGTCAAGCAAATTCTAAGTGTTTCTTCTGGGTGTCAGAAACGCATCTCTTCTGTAGGGGCAGGTGGGGGTCGAGATAGCCACCAGCCTGCAGTTCCTGGGGCAGGTAGTCCCTCCCACGCTGTCCCTATGCTGGGACGTACCTCTTGCCCCAGAGATATCAGTGAGAAAGACGAGCTCCTCCAGAAGGAAGCTCACAGTACCAGGACGCCTGAAGCTAGGCGCTGTGGTACACCACCTCTGCAGTCGCGTGTATCGCACGGGTGTACTGCAGAGCCTTCCCGCCAAACCCCGTTTCAAGTCAGCAGAAGGAGAAAATGATGCTCTCAAAATACTCGATAGATGCAGGAGAAGTAGAAGGGTAGCATGGGGCTGAAAGGAAAGGCTGTTATTAAACTAGAGATGTAAGGAAATGCAGAAAATAAGCCAAGTTTGGGCAAATCTTTCCCTTTTCATAGTTTGCCTTAATATGTAATTATTCTCCTTGCTTTTCAGTAGGGCTGTTAAGTCACTTGGGTTTTGCACTGACCTCCGTGTATTCCACAGCTTGTGAGACCTTCTTCAAACTGCAGAGTGCTGACTGTTGCCTTCCTTGTTCTGTCCTTTTTCTGTTTGGCAAATGGTTTTGGCTGCACATCCCTCTTCCATATATGCTGCTTTATTTATCGTTGGCTCTTATTTTTTCTAATTGTTGCAGAACAAAGTCTAGACCTGCCACACCTCAGAGTAGTCAGAACTACGGCTGATGCTTACATTTTTTAATAAATAGGGGATAAAACCTGCACCTTCTCATCTCATGACTTTCTGCTCAGGTTCTTGGAAATGCACCTGTAATGACCTGAATGTATCGGTGGAACAATGCCCCCAGGCTGGAAAGGCAAACATATGTGGTCTTCATCTCACTACAGCTACCTGCTTCTCTTAATTCCCCAAAACTCCCTTTTTGAGCAGGTGTTGGAGGATTCAAGTCCTCTTTTCTGATCCCCATGAGATGTGTGTAAGTGGGGGACTATCAGGGGAAGGGGCACGTCTGCAGGGAATGAGGCTTGTGCATAAGCAAGGACAAGCAGCTGAACACGAATCTGGCAACTTGGCACACCCATGGATTAGGGGGGCAAAGGGTTCTTTCCTGTCCACAAGCGAAGAAATAAAAGGAATATTAAGTAGAAACGAAGAAGTGCCCCATTTGTTTGACATGGTGTGGCACAGGCTATGCTGTAGCCTGTTCTGGAGTACCCAGATCAGAAACTGGAAAAAGAAAATCAGAATATTCAGGGGGACCGAAGCACCAAGTAACTGAGATATTTTAAAGCCTGCCTTACAGTGCGAAATTCACAGACCATCTCTTATTTGGTGCCTACAGGAGAGGCTGGTCTGTAATCAAAGCTTCCAGAAGACAAAGCCAACTTTTAGTATAAAAGGCAGTGAAGAGAAAATCCTGTGTCTGAAAACTGAAAGGGGAACATTTCTACTGAAAATACAGCTGAAAAACAGCTGAAAAACAGCGAGGGTAGTTACCCAATAGAGAAAATTGTCCACTGCAGCCTGGCTTTTCTTTTACTTCTGTCTTAAGAATCACCCCCCTGGATACAACTGATCGAAGCACTTAGCAAGGTCCTGTGCTATACGTGGGTGGTGGGGTGTTTGTCATCCCTAGGGCAGCCCAGGTGAAGAGAACAGTGACATCAAAACCTACAGCAGGGCCCCAGACCTGCCTGTAGATCTCCAGGCACCTTGCCAATGGGAAAAGCCAAACAAATCCATCAAATCCAAGGAAATCCCTGTTTGTGAAAAGGTCTAAGTAGCTCTCAGCTTCTCCGCATCAGAACTGTTGCTGTTTATACAGGAAATTTTTCTTCTCCATTTGCACTTCATCAGGCTCTTGTTGACTGGTGAGGAGAAAAGGCAAGACTGGGATTGGGAGTTACAGCTGTTAAGGGCATGAGGCAGCACTGGTAATTCTCCGTTATACTTCAGAGGACTGGTGAGAGACCAACAGCACCTTGTTCACAGCCAACACCAGTATATTTTTAAAGTTAGTCCTGGGTCCTGGCTAGCAACCAGATATAACAAACTTTACTAAAAATTAACTAGTTACCGCCATATTCCTGCACTGCAGTCTGACAAAACGAAGGAGCTCAGCTATTACTCCTGTGTCTGTGCTTAAAAAAGCAGACTGACATTTCCAGCACACTAGAGCTGTTCAAAAGGCTCAAGGATCACCAGCCAGGGATCTATGGCAGGTCAGCAGTGCCTCCATAAATCAAATTTCTTAGCAGTGAACATGTCAGTTATCACAGGTAGAAATTAAGTAACTTGGTAACTACTCCCTAGACTATGAAGAGATTCAGGTGGCTTCCTCAAGAGGATCCTCCATCAGACCAAGTAGGCTAGTGGTACTCATGAAATTAGCAGGAGGAAGACAACATCTAGCTACCAAATCCTCTCCTAGAGCAATACTGAAGAGCTTTTGGAAAGTGGGCTCAGCAGAGTGTTCCTGCCTAAGTCATATCAATGAGACAGGAAAAGGTGGTTCTTGAAAAGCTGAAGGATTTCTGAAGCAGTTTATGAAGAAAAGGACCCGACCCCCCCCCCCCCCCAAA
>NW_010392508.1:6052-12246 GCF_000710305.1 Buceros rhinoceros silvestris | reverse complement strand
ACAAAAAGCCCCACCCCCCCCCCCCCCCAATAGCTCATACAGTTCTAACCCGCTAACCACCACTACTGTAAAAATCAGGTTTCCCCTTCAGTGGGAGGCTTGGGGATGCAGCTCAAGCTTTGACACTATTGGAATATAATTTCTTGGTGTTTAACGTTGGACTAGCTGGAAAGCATTTTCCTTTAACCATCCCTGGTTTTCCCTTTCTCTCCTTACTACCTCCCTGTGTCTGTCTTTCCTCCTTTCTGTACTAAAAGTGGCTGTCCCTCTGTCTCCAAGCGCCTCCTGCTCCTCTGCAGTAGACCAGCTCCTGTCTAACCATGAACACGCTCTGTAAGTCCTTCCTTTTATTACTGCAGTTCTGCACCTGTCTCTGTTCAGTATTTATTGTAACACTATTTAAAGCCTCATTTGATACATAGCTTCAGATTTGTGGTGTAGAGGCAGAAGCCGCAGCTGAACAGGGGTGTTTGACCCCAGGACGTTGAGGGTGGTCTCCTGGCTGCAGGATGCTGCAGACAGCATGCAGCAGGAGCACTGCGGGTGACGGTTGTTCTCACTCAACGGACTGTGTTACAATAGCACAGGCTGTCACCAGCAGGTACCGCACAAAGGAGCCAAACAGGATAAAGAGGACAATAACTAGCTCTTCATGTAAGAGCTACGTAACACCATATATTCAGGCTGCCCAGGAGAAAAATGCTCTCTGGGGCCCTTGGCTGGACCAAGCCTGACCCATGCATAAAGCATACAGGACTTTTTCTAATTCCCAGTTTGGGTGCAGCCATGAGGGGGGCTCACAGGAGTATGAAAAACTCCAGTACCTGTCTTAAGTCAATTAAACCTTCTGACAGCTCTGATGCTTCCTCTTCCCAAAGAGGATTCCAGCTGGTTTCTGCCCCAGTGGGACAAACATCACGGGAATGCTCCAGAGGCCAGGCACTTCCAGACACACAACTCCAATTAGCTCAACATTAACAAGAAAAAGGGAATAAATGTGAAACTGGCTTCCTGCTCAAGACATTTTTGGAAGGAGGCTAGGGAAAAGGAGCAGAGTTCATTTCAGGACCAAGAAAGCCCTGGTGATCACAGTGACCCCCTCTCTACCTTGAAACTGCAGTGACAAGTCAAAAGAACAGATACTTGACCAACCCTTTGCATCTTTCGTCAGCAGACGGACAGAACTCATCTGGCCTTCCTGTGTCACACACCCACAACTGCTCCAGCATCTCAGTGTTACTGGCCTGTCTCCAGACCATGCAGTCTGCATGCGGCTGATGAAGCCACAGACACCTCCCAGTACCCACAAAACGTCCAATTACACTAACAGACTTGTGGCAGGCAGAGGGTTCCTCTCCTTTTTTCTTTCACTGCTCCTTGAGGAGAGGCAGCAGATTTCAACGGTTACCTTAAGAAAGCAGAGTTCAACGTGGAGAACGCAGGTTCTGTTTCTGCCATCTGTAACTCTCTGTAGCGGCTTGCTGGGTAGGACACAGCACACGTGGAGCCAGAGCTGTGATCAGGCCACAATCTGCTCCCCGTTTCGGCACTCAGCCTGCTTTCGATGTTTTGCATGCAGAACTCCCAACCACTGACAGAGAACTGACACCTTCCCTTCAAAGGCTGTAAGAAATAAAGGACATTCCTCAGCAACAAGGGGCTGCCAAAGTGCCTTTTGGAAAGCAACCAGTGGAAGCTGCATAAACTGCTGGTTAGAGGTTGCTCTCTGAGGTAGAGCAAGACCTCAGGCACCGCGGGAGCAACCCTCACTAAACAGAAAGGGAACAGTGAGCACTTTTCGGAGAGCATATTACTAGAAAAGAAGGAAAACCTCAGTAACTTCCAGCATCCCCCAGCTCCTAGCCATCACTGCAACTTGAAGGACTAGAAGGAAGCTCTGGGGTATTCCAAAGCCAGCTGGACTATCTTGTGGATGCATTTGCAGGTGCAAAAATCACCCTTGAAGCAGAGCTCCTCAAAGGAGAGATCTTCTTGCCCTTTGCAGTGTTCAGTGCAGGAAGAACAGTCTCCCAGCAAGGACTGCCAGCATCACCCCACACCGTTTCATCCCCAATGGACTCGCTTCCTGCACCTCAGAGAATATGAGAAGCAGCTCTGGTTTTCAGCAACACTCAAGTCCTTCCCCAGCCCTACAGCCAGCCCAGCCTTTTACAGCTAGACAGGCAGAGAGGAGAGGGAGCACCATGTCTTACTTGGGAGAGAAGAAAGTCAAAGAGAAGCACTTGGAAGAGCCCAGAGACAAACCTCTTAACTCCCAGCCCATGAAGGTTTTCTGAGCTGAAATAACTGCCAGAGAGAGCAGGATTAGCACACCTCTCACTCCCTCTCATAGCTCTCTGTTATAATATCTTCCCCTCACCTTTTCAA
The DNA here is from genome assembly GCF_000710305.1 of Buceros rhinoceros silvestris. Taxonomy (NCBI): domain Eukaryota; kingdom Metazoa; phylum Chordata; class Aves; order Bucerotiformes; family Bucerotidae; genus Buceros; species Buceros rhinoceros. The sequence goes on along the minus strand of NW_010392508.1, from coordinate 9,858 downwards.
TGCTCTCTAGGATAAGTACTAACAGAGCTCCTCCAATCACTGCACCACTCCAGCACCCAGAAGTGCTATGCTCCCACCCTTGCTCTTTTATTTCCTCGTCTCCACCGAGGCACTTGGTGCTAATGAGGCTCGTTAGGCTTCCTGCTGCCCTAGCCATCTCCCTGCTCTGCAGGAGCACCTGCCTCTGGTTACCCTCCCCTGGCCAGACCCTGTACACAAGCACTCTGCAGCCACATTTCAGCTATGAAAAAGATGCTGTTCTACACCATTGAAGCACCCCGTAAACAGGCAGTACCTCAGTTCAGGGAGAGCCCACTGCCTATGAGCTCTCTCACTGTGGATTATAATATTGTGATCTAGTCCTTTACCTAAGCCACTGCCTAGGACCAGCTGGCTGACTTCTTCAGACCATTTTTGCATGTCTGTTAGAAAGCACACACAGAGCGCAAGTGCAGTCTCAGGCTCTTTCACCACAGTCTGTCACCTTCTGGAAGGCCGTTGGGCTCCTTCATGGGTGGGACAGGAACTGTGCTGGCCCACAGGGCAACAAGAGTGATGTGGGGTGAAAAAAGTGCCTCACTCGGCTGGTTGGACTCCTTTGAGTTCACCACAGAAGTTAAGAAGTCACCCGGCATTGTGCGCGTGTTTAAATACTTGTGCCGAATGGAAACACGCCAGCAGAAAATGTGAGCAGCAAGCAGTACCTGAAAGCAGTTACCAGACTGGAGGTGGCGGGTCGCTGTGGGATGGGGGAGAAAACAAATCTGACTCTCTCTGTAAAAAAAGAGACCCGAAGGCTCACTAAGCTGCTGTCACCAATGTCAGTCTGTCGGAGCAGATGGATGGGGCTGGAGAGCTGAGTCACTCAGACCTAGTTTAGGAGGCTCCTGCAGTTACTGCATGAGGCAGGTTCATAGCTCTTCTGGGTTCTTCGCATTTAGGGCTCTAAGAGACTTTACTGAGCACTCACAAGGAGATGGGGGTTGAGCACAGAGTTCAAAGATGTACATTGCAGAAGTAGATGTCTAACGTGTCTGTTATGCATTCAAGTCTTTGTGTCAAGTGTTTGTGAAACATCCCCTTGAGTTTTTGTGTCTGTTTCCTGCCTCTGATAATTTCACCACTGTCCTGGAGAAATATCATATGGCCACATGCTCTTATCCCTACACAACCATTGCTCGGCATATCCGTCACTTAACTGTAGTCCGTCTTGGTTGCAGTTCTTCCAAAAAGCTCCACTGAAGAGAGCAAGTGAAAGGTGATCTACGGTCTCCAGCTCTGTGTGCTGCTATCTCGCTTCAGGGTGAAATAATTAACTGCCTGGAGCAATCCAAGTTAACTGAGGAACTGACAAATCCTATGACCCACCAACACTTGTATGTAACACCTCTCCGTTTGTTCTGATAATCAGAGAGAGGAAGATCTTGATTTTCCGTAGTATAGTCAATTGTTTCTGTACTAAAGGGTTACAAACCCTTACCAACCTGGTCTGGTGGGATTTTACACTCTCCTGGTCAAAAGTGAAAAATACGTCTCCTAGAGGTCAAGAAAACAGCCAAAGTAGCTCAGTTTTGGAAAGCAAGAATGAGCAAGGACAAAACCCGCAAAATGTCGCTGGCACAAGGCAGTTCAGGCTTGTGTAAATCAGCACAGCCCCCTGCCTCTCCCACTGCTCTACCCAACCAGCAGCAAGCGGGGATCTGACCCCCTGGCTTGGCAGGGTCCTTCACAGGATGGACTCCTGCCGTCCTGGTTGTGAGATGCGCAGAGCTGTATTTCACAAGCAGACCTTGATAAGACCAGTCCTTATTTATCACAGTCTTTAAAGTCAGCACTGCTTTGATTAGGGTCTGCAAAAAACCCCATGCAGGTTGCCAAGGCAATCTCTGAACCACATGATTGATTCAGAAGCGAATTTAGCTGGTCCACAACATGGAATTGTGGTGAAATGAGAAGCCCTGGCAGGCTGCAATGACAGAGTTAGTTAAGAACAGCACTTCGGCTGGGGCTGCCTCCCCTTTAACGTGGATCGCTCCATTTCTTTTGTTAAGGAAGTGGGTGACTGTCTCAGTGTCACTGGTGAAAGATAATGAGAAGTTCACTTTGCAAATCAGCGCAGAGAGCTGGAGCACTGCGGCACAGTGAACCCGCACTACAATATTCTGGTACAAGTAATTGTTGTTAAAAAAACCTTGCTAGCTCCTTTGGCCAGAAAGCTACATTTCTGGGGGTCACCACACGGAACTCCACGGGGTTGGTCAAAGGGAGAAGTTTTCCAACAGATTCATTAAGCTATTCCTTAGCTTTGACAGCTTCCTACAGAGCCAGAGCAACACAAACACACTCCTACATTCTTGGTCTCTTAAACAATTCTGTACAAAATTTTGACAGCATGCATTCCTGAATGGCTAAAGAAAGCAGATTCATAGCCCCCCCCAAACCGCAGTCAAGAAGGATTGACTATGCTTCTGAATGATAATTTACAAAACAATACAGCACCTTGCTGAAATACATTCCCTTCATGGGCCAAGAAAATTCAAAGTATTGACAATCTTTAAAATCAAATTGCCACTCAGAAAATCTGCGCTCAAACCGATGCAGATGTTTTCTCTGAGATAGTGCCGTCCTTAGAGTCCTTTGTATCGTAGTGTGAATGGAAAATTAACTTGTTCATATTTCCATAAGATAAATGGTCTCCCTAAATGCTATTTTACCCCTCGCGTTAACCTCGCTCTAAAAACCTGAGTTACAAGCAGCTGCTGCTAATGGAGCGCACGAAAGGCAGCGAGGTCCTTCAGTCAGTCCCAAGGCTGATGCAGGACGTGCCTCAGAGCTGTGCTGAACGGTTGTGTCAGCCCCAGCTCTCCTGAAAGCCCAAGTCAATGCCCAGAAGGCTGTTCCAGCCAGCTTTGCTTTCCTTCTCCCGGCCATGGCACAGGCAGCACTGCCAGAGCACAGTCGTCTGGCCAACCCAGGAGCCACCCCCACAGGTTATATCAGCTCTGGGCAGATTTAGCATGGGCTAGAGATGGAACTGGGGTGATAAAACTGCTCTGGTTCTTCTCTTTCTCTTCTTGTCCTTGTTTATGCCCCCCATTGGTTTTGTCACAGTTGTTACTGATGAGCTACTCAGTGATGCTGCAGAAAAGTTATTTAAGATGCTCCTGGGGGTTTTTTTTGAGGCTTAAAAACACTGAGAGAAAAGCTGTCAGGGCCTGCGTTGCAGAAACACAGCTGATTCAAACGCCTCAGACATCAGAAGAGGTATTTTCGACTTGTGACACAAACTTTGCCCCACTATTATCCTTGGAGACTGCAAGTGGGATGCTAAGGAGAAGGAAAAGCTCCTTTTTTTCTTGCTTCCTACTCTAACAATGCATCAGTGTGATAAGGGTCATCTCTGGGGGGAGTGATGGCTGTAGTCGTACAACAGTTGTCTTGGGAAGGTGTTTCAGCAACGCAAATGGGGGACTGCACAATATTCCAAAATACAAATCTTTGTTTTGAAGACTGATCTCAAAGAGCAACTGGAAATACCCAGAACTGGCTTCCAGCTGGAAAGGGCAATAACAATGATCAGTGCTTCGCTGCAGGTAGCACACTGGGATTAACTGGGAGGTGGGTATCTGATAATTTGCTCTGTAGGTGCAGCAGGCACATCAAATGTCACGTGTTTGTTCTCCACGCGTGTTGTGCAGCGTTAGCTGACTGGTCCGGGTGGGCAGTGCAGGACGCTTCCACTGCGACATCCTGACTTGGGTCAAACGGGAAGACAGTGTGCTGGTTTATGGGGCAAATAGGGAAAG
>NW_010392508.1:0-5974 GCF_000710305.1 Buceros rhinoceros silvestris | reverse complement strand
GAGGAAGGCTTTCCTTTCCTTCCAGTTCAGCTGCAGGGTGAAAGAGGAAACTAGCACACGGGTGTGTTCGTGCGCACGTGTGCTTGTGTCGCTATATTCCACCCACACCCCTGCAACAGCCTCCTCAGCTTTTGCAGGGAATAGTGTGCAGGAGCTGGTGCTTCCCCCAACTGCCAGCAGTAGCCACAGCAGCAGCAGACTGCAGCCAGCACCTCCTTGTCTTTTCCTCCAAACAACCACGACAGGAACTCTGAGGGTGCTTTCCTTTAAGATGGCGGGGATTTCTCAACCAAAATTGCGCCTCTGTTCTCATTTATTTCAACTAACAACCCGGGAGCTGCGCTGTGTTTTAGCAGGACGCTTGAGCACGTTAGAAGAGCGGGGCACAGGACAAGTCCTGCTGCAGAGTCGCATCCTGGGGGTGAGAGCTGCACCATGGTGCAGATGGCAGCGCCATTTTCAGAGCTATAAACAGTATCATTGTCATAGCTCTTTGAATGGTACTGCCATATGTACCGGAAAACCAGCATTTGTGCTTGTAAGGGCTTTGGGCCAGCTGGATTTTCTCCCCATTTCGATGAAGCTGATTCCTGAAGTATGAATGAAAGCTGCATGCTGCTTAACTACTGCATGCCCCTCAGTAGTTGTTTTTGAGTCTCCAAGGATCATCACGTTCTCATCAGCCTCCTAACCTGCAAAACCCAAGTGTCCTGCACGCGGAGAGGTGGCTGATGCATCCAAACCTCCCTGCTCGGTTCAAGAAGCAGCAGAAAGTTCACGGAGATTTTCATAGCACACCAGGCAGGCTCTGCCTGTTTTTCTTTAGCAAATATTGTACTTTTGTGGTAAAATGTATCTGACTGAGTGTACGTCTGCATGGGAGGGTGGGTGGAGAGAAAGCGCTCGTCTGAATCAATTTTCAGGGGTTGCACACTTCGCCTTGTGCTCCCCTCCCATGCGTACTGCTGGAGGACTAACAGCCGTGTGCAGCAAAGGGGGAAAAGCCTGGCAGCAAAGGGTGCCACAAGGCATGCTGCCGAGCAGAGCAGAGCCCAGCGTCAGGGCCATGCTGCCCTGGGAGCTCAGCAGCTACAGGCTGCTTGGGGAGTCCCCTGCCTTTGCTCAGCTTTGTCCTTGCTGCAAGAGTTTTGCTGTGATGTTCAATTAGTGATGACCCAGGTTCTTTTTGGCAAAGAAAATGGGGAGCCCAGCAGTGATGGGCTTTGTTGAGAAAAGAAGCTAGTATGGCCCTGTGAAGTTACTCAGGCGGGTGGTAGGGAAGGAAATGTCCTCTTTACCATGATGCGATCGCAAAGACAGATGCTTTTCCAGGAGCAGTGGTCCCGTGTTGTGTGGTTCTGCTCTGGCACGAGTCCGTGCTGGGAACCAGATTTCCCTGGGCAGTCAGTCCCTTTTGAGAGATGCCTCAGACCACAGACCATAGCTGGGGATGCAGGGACGGGTCACTTCACAGGGGGTAAATGTTTATGGAACAAGAGCAAAACTGTAAAATCTCCTGGGCTGTGGCCAAGCCTTTCAGGTGACAAAGGCCAGACACCTCTGTTTAACATTAGTGTGATTCCTACTTCGGGAGAGCCTGCAGAGATCCGAGAGCCACGGAACCAGGCAGTGTGTTTCTGATCCTGTGGATATAATACCAGCAGTAGATTACAACGACTAATGAGTCCAGGCAATTGTGACAAACATGCAGTTTACTTGGCGACCTGTTTAGAGACATATTCTAAGAACAAATTAATTCTTTCAGTTTCTGGATTAAACCATTGGGCAAAACGTCCCATCAAAGAGAGAACATTATATGGTATGTTAATTAAATAGATAACTGAACTCAAGAGATGCCTGCAACACTTAATTAAGATTAATTAAGCAACATGATTTACAACTGGAGAAGATGAAACTGCAATTCAAAACCGGCTAGACAAAGCGGCCGTGACACGCTGGATTCATGAAGGCACGTGCCAGGTTGTTCAGTAACGCTGCCATGGCAGCCTCGCCAACCAAGTTCAGTGAACGAGATGGTGTTTAGCCCCTGCAACACACCCAGTTTTTTGGCCAGCGCAGGCTTTGCGTGTTGAACAGCTGGGAGTTAAGATCTTGACAGCTGGAGGCTTGGCAGCACAGATAAAGCCCTGCCAAAATATACACAGGATTTCCTTTACAAGCCCTCTCTGAGACAGCAGCTAGATAGCGCGTTCTTAACTTCTCTGATCTTCTACCCTGATAGCAACACGGTTTATCTGTGTAACAGCATTATCACACTCCAGGCACACCAGCTGTATGAAATAGTTGGGAGAAATTAGCCTTTCTTTGCCTGGTCAGAATGAAAGGAATAATTCCAGTAATCGGTGTCATCAGTTCTTACTTCAGAAGAGAAATCCTGACTTGTCTCTCCCATAAAAAGCAAGCAAGAAGCTTAGTAGTTCTGGGTCAAATAAAAAATAAAAAAAAGAAAAAGAAAAAAAGTAAAAGCAAGCTAGAGGTTTTTTTTTTTTTTTACAAGAACTGGTGAGTCCTCGCACAGAAATCCCCATTTCGCCTATTACCTTTCGTGCCTCAGCTGTGATGTTCTCTTGCCGTACATGTGCTCAGGGCATGCCCACGACCCAGGCAGATATCTTGGGTCTCCCAATATATTTTTTTCTCCGCTTCTGGTATTGCAAACCTAAAGCCTATGCAATAGATGATCTCAGTAGACAGCCTCTCTCCATATTTTATTTCTCAGTCGTGACAGCCTCATTTTTTCAATACAGCTCTTCTGTTAAGCCATGCATCCTCCTAAATAGTCTTGGGTCTCCCTACTGCAGCGTCTTGGGTTTGTGTCCTCGTGTGTATCAGTTTGGGAAGTCCCACCAGAGTTAAGTGGCAGGATATTACCAAGTTTTATACCTGAGACGGTTTTTTTCAGGTTGTTCTTAATCACTGTGAGATCTTGCTTAGTGGCAGCAAGAAGAACACTTTTTGCAGCAGTATAGCCAGCTGATATTAATTCTGTGTTGGTAACTGAATTGCTTTTTTGGATGGTGGCAAGTCTATCTGGAGCCACCAGATCTGTGGTCCTGTTTCAAAGTAATTTCCAGACTGCAGTAGAAACACAGGGACAGTACAATCACCGCGTACTAGAAAAGGTTTATTTTTCAGACTCCTAGACTCCTCTGCTGCACTCTTAGGGAAAACACTGAAAGATTTGCTGCAAGCTCAGGGTGGAGATCCTGATGACCCATTCAGTGGGTCTCCAATAGCAAACGGTCTGGCGGTGAAGTAAGGTGGTGGGTGGGTTGTTACATGAATGACTGTGATAAAAAAATTGCTTCTCATTTTAGGGCGTCAGATCTTATTCCCTGAGATAGCTGGTGTGACTGTGCACTGAAAACTGAGGTTTGTCATCATCTGTCTCCTTCTGATCCTTCCCATGACCACTGAGGTGGTCTGGGGGTTGCTGGTCCATGGCTTCCAGAGAAAGTGGTGAAGTTGAGACTGGCTTCTTTGACAAAGCGGCAGGAAAAGCTTGGGCCAGTGTCTTCAGCATCCCGAGTCCTTCACAACCTTCTGTCTTTCCATGCTGGTGAATTGTAAGGGAGAGCCACAGAGAGCTCCTGAGGCTCTTTTACTTGTTTTACTCTTACTTTCTGTGGCATGCTCATCCCAGGAGTTTTAAGTCAGCTCCCCTATCTGTGAGCCTAAGAGTCAGGAAGACACAGGTAATGAGAATAGGTGAGCTGAACTCTGTGACAGGTATATTCAGCTCTTGTCATGCTACCTCTCAGCAAACCACAAAGTCCCTTCTCTAGTCTGTTTAATTGCATTTATTTATTTTTGTTTAGAGAATACTAGGACATAGAGAGAGGTAGGCTAGGTGATCTCCTCCTTCAGATCGCCATCGACATGAATAACTCTCTGCTCTGTATTTTGCTAGTGCCTCCAAAACAGTACATGTTCCTTTATTTTCTTGCTCCACAGAATAATAATTAGTTTTTATTTTCTCTGTGTTAATCCTAGTTCAAATCTAACAAAAAGATTTCCTTCCCCCTCTCTCACACTTTAGCCATCTGTAGTCTCATGCCTCCCTTTTACCTTTCACCCTAACAGAATAGAACAGAATAGAACAGAATAGAATAGAATAGAATATTCTTTCAGTATCGGCAGCTAGAGTAGAAACTGAGAGCTCTCAGCGTCACATCTAGCTTTGACACAGGGCCATTTAACCAGGAGCTCAGTGTTGCCGCTCTCCATATCACAGGGGGTGTTTGGAAACTTCTGATTTCAGGGCTGTGTGTGCTTGAAATCACAATTCTCAAACGTGCTCATTAGCCACGGGTGTGACGGTGTCCTCCCCAGATAATAGTGTTCTCAGGTATTGGCTTTAAGATAGCGCAGGTCTGGATGGAGCCCAGTGCCACCGTTTAGACACCCAAAGGTAAATATTTGGGTTTGCTCACTTATAAATAACAAGCGATTACTAGCGCAAGCAAAGGGCTTAGAGGCGCAGTGTGTGAAAACCATATGCTTTGGCCAAATCAGAGACCTCTGCTCTAGAATAAATCATTCCACTTTTAAAAATAATTAGTACTGTCAGACTGTTCTAAGAAGTGCAAGCAGAGGATTTAGGATGAGCATCGATAAAATAACAAACAACAAACCTCCGCAAAGCCCAGCACACCTCATTATTTCTCTAGTAGGGACTAATACATCATCACATTTTTACAGAACCAGAGATGAGTTTATGTAAAAAGAGGGCAAAACCTTGTAGCATTTTATACGTGTAGCAAGTATCGTGCTAATCATGCAGGGGTGTGATCTTTTGCTAAATTATTGGTCAAAGTGCATCTAAGAGTGCTTCAGTGTAACACAAAGCATTGCAGGTACAAAAATGGGTGTATTTATTTTGTAAGAGCACGGAGAGGTGATTGTTGTAGTTGAGACAAACATTCAGTCACTTACGTTTGAAACTTGCTGGCTAAAATGCCATTTTCTGTTCCATTTGCTACTGTATCATCACTTTGCTTTTCCTCCAGAAGGGGAACAAACATAAATCTGAGCAACATTTATTTACCAAAGCAGAGGCTACAGCAGAGATTTATAGACCGTGTCATCTCCTCTGAAGCAGAAAATACAGAGGCCCAGGAGCGACCAAGGAAGGGGATATCACAACCTTCAGAAGTGGGAACTTGTTTGTTTGCTTCTGCACTTTAAATTTGAAGGCAATCTATAAAGCAGTGGACAGGTAGGGTCTGCCGGTTCTGTGAACCCTGGGAGATACTCTTATCTGCAGAAGGAGTGAAGGAAATCACCAAACAGCCGAAGCAGCCTAGAGTTAACAGCAGGTACATGCAAATAAAGTTGTGTCAGTAAACACAACGAGACACAGAGGGTGACATTGCACCGGCTTACACCAAGGCTCAGAAACGCTGCGGTTCAGTGATACACCTGGATTACTGCGGGGCAGAGGACTCGGACATCTGCTCCAGAGGTTGAAGGGCTGGGGCCACCAGGGAGAGGTTCATTATGTGAGAGGGGAAAGAAATCACCTCTGCCGTTAGCCCGGCTTGGGAAAACCAGCTCTGCCTGAAGGAATCAGCCGCCAAGGCACCACGTACAGATAGTCTCACTGCGGCAGCAAACGGCACAAAAATGGTCTCCCCAAAGAAGTATAAGTTTTTATCTGAATGGTCCCAGCATGTTTTCATAGCTGTGTGTGACTGCTGGAGCAGCATTTTCTCTTTAAACATTCCCCTTCAGTCTGGGAGTCCCTCGGGCAGCAACAGCCTCGGAGATCCATTAGTTACAAAGACGGGGCAGAGCTCAGCCAGGTAAGGAGATGTCTTCAGGGAAACCGCTGCAAGGACACGGTCAAGGTCCCTCCCAGTAAAGCAAACCTGACCAATACAACCTCACTGGCTCAGGCTGAAGGACCTGAAACTGCATAAACCGAGTGTCCTGGGTTCAACATGGAGGAACC
>NW_010392507.1:0-15508 GCF_000710305.1 Buceros rhinoceros silvestris | reverse complement strand
GTAGTGATTGTGGGGCTTCTCCCAGCTGCTTCTGGGATATTTCGTCTGCCTCGTCATCCTGGTTGGGTGGTCTGTAAGACTCCCACTGTGATGTGGTATCTGCCTCATTGGCCTTCCCCCTGGTTCTTACCTGTAAACACTCAACCCTGTCATCGCCATCGTTATGCTCAAGACAATCAAACCACTCCCTACCGCACAGGGCCACTCCCCCACCTCTCCTTCCTGGCCTGTTGCTTCTGAAGAATTTGTAACTGTCCAGTGCAGCTCTCCAGTTCTGTGAATAATCCCACCGCGTTTCCGTGATGGCAACTAGATCACAGTTGTCCTGCTGTGCAGTGGCTTCCAGCTCCTCCTGTTTGTTGCCCGTGCTGTGGGCACTGGTGTAGGTGCAGTTCAGCTGGGGTATTGATCCTGTCAGCTTGCTGGGAGGAAAAAGCCTGATTCCTGCCTGACCATTCCCTGTGTTTTGTAGCCCATCTACATCATACGCTGGTCCCTTGTTTTCTGTGTTTAAATGAGGTCTCTCTGATGATAGATTGTAATCTTTTGTGCTGTTTATTTGTTTGCTAACATTCTACTTAGATGGTGTTGTAACAGGTTGTTGTAAGTCCCTTTGTAGATGCAGCTAGGTTTTGACAGCAAGCTCAGGAACTCCTATGCCTTTTATTTACTGCTCCTTATGTAGAAGAGCTTCCAAAGCATCAGAACATCATCCCTTTACTACCTTTGGTAGCTCTTCACATCCTACAGATTTTACTTTGAGGAAAATACTTATTCTAGTTGTTCATTTGCAGCCAGATGGTTGGAGTGGAGTACATCCTTCTGCATGCTCAAGAGCCCATTCTCTTCATTATCCGAAAGCAGCAAAGGCAATCTCCGACACAAGGTAAGGTCACTCAGTTATTGTCACTGTTGGAGCGATTGATAAGTTATTTGCTTTTATATGTTCTAAATTTGTGTTTAAGCACTTCTGGTTCCCCTTTTCTGTCTTCATCTTAAATCTAAATAATAGGGTATGAGGCTTTGTGATGGGGTGGAGATACTTTGTCTAGCAGAGTGACCTCTAATATGCTGATATCAGGGATTGCCATCTTGTGGCGGAATGTGAAGAGTGCGATGAGAGAGAGCTGCCCTGCAGTGTATTTTGCCATGGGAAACTGGTAACAGCATTCACACCATGTTGTATGTATCTAATAGGCTATGCAGGAGTTTTCATTTGAATTATTTGAATAGAAGGCTATTGATATCCTTGCTTGGGGACCATGAGCTTAGTTTAATTTGAGCTAATCATCTGAAATGGCTAGTATGTTATTTATTTATTTACTTTGGAGAACCATGATGTCCATCACTTGGGGAGAGGGATCGTTCATGCTTTCTGTTTCTGTCACATCTCTCTTATTCTGTGCTATTTCGACCTTCAGCTGTGGTATCATTATACTGCTGAGTAGGATCTTGTCAGTAGAAGGCGATGACCCACGTGAAAAGTGACCATGAGATACCACAAATGCTAGTTGTTTTGGTTGTTCCTCTGCAGACTGAGTATTTTGGAATTGTGAGGGAATCTTGTGACAACAGTACCACTCCTTCTTACAGTGTCACTGATGACCTTTCCAAACTTTAAATGAAATGCCTCGGCGATTTTTTTTTTTTTTTTTTTTTTCCATACAGCTGGCTTCATTTTTTTTAATCTTAAATTAGTTTCTGTGTGTGTCATTAATTAAAAACATAGCCACTTTTCAATAGTTATTGGACTGTCTTATGTGTGTTACAGCATGTACAATAATTTAGGTTATTTCATAGTAAGCTTTATAGCAAAGAAAGGCAGGGTTAATGCTGGTTTTTACCTTTGTTTTAGTGACTTAGGCTCCGCATGTGTGTTTTGGCCTTGTACGGGACTTTGCCTTATATGGCAGCGCTTCTTAATTGCTTATAGCAGGTAGTGGCCTCTTTACATTGCAGTTCCATACTGAAAAAGAACATATATGATTCCTTCTTCAATAGTTGTTTGGGGGTTTTTTGAGTTGTTTCTTTATTAAAGGCTTTGAATCTAGCTTTCGAAAGCTGGGTATGGAAATACCATGCAGCCCTTAATTTCCTGTTTTGACACTTTTTAGATAAAGAGTAGGGGCTTCCACAATATGTGTATTCGTTTGCTGTAATGCAAAGGTATGTTTGATGGAACTTGCCTGGGACTTGTTTGGTAACATTTTTTTGCATTGTGACTGTACATTTTATGCTAAGTACCTTGATTGGGTCACATAATTCCGTAGCTCAAATGTTGCCCACGTGTTTTCTTTTATCATGGTACAAATATTAGTGTATTTGAGACACAAGAATTAAAATTTAATGAGTTCATAGCTAGTGTTGAGAACTCAGGTAAAACTGGTGCAGGCCTGTCTTATGAATTCTGTGTGTTTGGGTTTTTTTGAAAAGTATATTTTAAATTCTTTAAGCTAAGGTTTTTTTTCCTGTTTGGAGTGATTTTGGAAAAATCGTTAGATTCAATGATTAGGGAGAGTTATCTGTTTAGGAAAGTAGGCTGCTCTGGTACAAAGCTGTGAGACACTAAATCTGCTGTTCTGGGTCTTGCTCCACTTCCAAGGAAATGCCTTTATTTGAGGAGAGGTGGATACTGGCTGTAATATGCACCCAGCTATCTTGGTGTGTTAATTTAGACAGGTGTCCAAACTTCATAATATGCAAGTACTGGATGAATTGGGTCCTGTCAGTAAAAAGGTTCAGAGAGAATGTGTTAATACAGATGGAGGAACAGGAGCAAACATGTGCGCAGGTAATCCTGTCAGTAAAAAGGTTCAGAGAGAATGTGGTAATACAGATGGAGGAACGGGAGCAAACATGTGCGCAGGTAGGATCCTTAGGAACGTGCAGCTGATAGCATTCGTGTAGTTTCTCAATTGGCGAATGTTTCGCAGAGTGTCACAGAGGCAGTTGTGATGTTCCTCTGTTCTGCAGCTCTAATGACGATTGGTCAGGAGAGAATCCAAATCTGATTTAGCAAATGCCTTGGAAGTTAGCCTTTTTTTGGAGGAATGTTACTAATTTAGAGTGGCATGTTCTGGGTGTGCTTAGCTGCCATTTGGTCTGGGAAATGTAGCTAAGAGGACTGTACAAGTTGGAGAAAGCTGAGGCCAAAAGAACGAGATCTTACATTGTGGGTTTCTGCTGGTAGCAAAGGCAAGTGGAGCTACTTCCAGTGCAGTTCACTTGACTCCCCTTGTGGAGCTCTGAAAACCCTAACTCCTGTTAAGGTCAGTTATTTGTTTGCAGTAGGACAGTACTTAAAGCTGATGCTTTTCCATCTGTAAAGCAGATCTTACCGGTCTATGGCTAAGGTGCAAAGAAAGCATCTTGGTGGAAAAGGGTTAAAAAGAGAATATTTGGTGATGAGATAAATATTGCAATCGCTGCTGTTACTACTGAAATTCAGCAAGAAACACACAGTCTTCAGCTAGAGCTTTAAATTGATCTTGCTTGGTTTTTTTTTCTCCCTACAGCTATTCCATTGGCTGACTACTATATTATTGCTGGAGTGATTTATCAGGCACCTGACTTAGGGTCTGTCATTAACTCCAGAGTGGTGAGTGTTCTGTGCATTTGATGGATATACTGATTTGTATCTGCTTTTTAATTCTGGTTGTTCCTGAGGCTATTTAAATCCCTCCCTCACTGTTTTGAGGAAAGTTCTTGTGTAGTTTACAGTAACTTAAATCAAACTCCACTGGTTAATATGGTGTGCATCCTACGTGGAAATGAAAGATGCTGGGAGACTGCAATATGGTCCAAAAAGTAGGGTATGTTTTTTGAAAATGAAGGATCAGAATAACTGAAGCTACAAAACTGGTGGAACAGCATGAGGTTCAAATAATAATAGTAAAAAAAATTACATGACAAATACATATGAAGTAGTAATTAAATATATATTCAGTGATGCTTGCTTTGGAATGTTACTGTTAAGGTAGTATTTATCTTTAAATGAGGTATATGTTTTTAAGTTGATGTGGTATTTCTTTTTCAGTTGGATACTTGGGTTTGTTTTGATTTCTTCTGTGCCAGTAAACTACTGCTTTTGCAAGTTTTTCCCTGGCAGTTTAGAAAAGCGCTTCTGAACAAGTCTTGTAAAAGCCTTTTAAAGAGATTACGTTCTTGATCCAAAACTAGGTGTCCCAAGTTCCTTTCCCAGAGGAAAAATGAATATAGAATACGAATTTTAAAATCCCCGCTTTTAAAAATTTCTGCTCTGTTTTCTCAAATTCTGAACACTGCCTTATGTTCCTGTTCTAAAAGCTCACTGCAGTGCACGGAATTCAGTCTGCTTTTGAAGAAGCTATGTCCTACTGTCGCTATCACCCATCCAAGGGCTACTGGTGGCATTTCAAAGATCAAGAAGATCGAGGTATGGTTCCTAGTTGCTCCTGCCTGCTTTAGGAAAGGGGAGGAAAAACTCGAGGCAATGTAGAGTGGTGGTGTAGAGATGAGGTTAAGTGTCTAACTGTCTGAAGGGTCAGCTAGCGCTTCCTCCCTGTCAGGTGGAAGGAATCTTGCTCTTCTGTGCTGGTGGGGACAAACATTGAGCCGTGGGTGGGAGTTGAAAACAGTGAGCTGTGTGTCAACAAAGCAGGCAACTCTTCAGCCCACTGTAGGCCAAAGTACATTTTCAGAAGCCAAATCAGTTTGTCAGGAGTTAAGAATTGTCCTTAATCTGTCTTCCATAAAAAAAAAAGAACGGGAAAATGTAGGTGAAATTTAGAGGAGAGACTAATAACAACTTGTCATGCAATAAAAAGCTGCTAAGAGAACAAAACTTCTGATACAGCTTTCTCTTACATTTCTGTGACTTGCAGAGAAAGCTAAACCAAAAGCCAAGAAGAAAGAAGAACCAAGTTCTATTTTCCAAAGGCAACGGGTAGATGCTTTGCTTTTAGACCTAAGGCAAAAGTTTCCACCCAGATTTGTTCAGGTATGACATTAATGAGCCATAGTATTATTATAAATTCTTAAAACTCAAGGCAGTCATAAGTACTTGAACAGGTGAAACGGAATGGAAGTTTTGCGTGCTTTCTGCAACGGCAACATAGATTAGATGATAAATTTGAAATGGAAGGCTCTGACTGGAGTGTAGGATTCCCCTCTGTAACTGCAGAAGTCATTAAGACCTTGGCAAAACTACGAGGGAGAATGTTGTTATACAAATTCCTTGTCACAGAGGGTCTGTTTTTGTTAGCTGTCAAGTTTTGCTGCTGCTTCCAGTTTCCTGCTTTGAGCTCAATCAAGCCACCACAGCGATTTTGTTTTAGTTACTCCGTTGTTCTGGAGGCTCATTAATCGGCATTTGGGAGCTCTTGGCATTCTGTGAAGTCATTGATGTTACCTCTGATTGTCTCTAGTAGCCATTTGTTCTACCAGGTCTTCTGGTTGGGAGCAAAGGAAATGTTTGCATCTCCTCACAAAACTGCTCCTCAGATATGGGAAAGAATGCCTAACTGTATTTTTTGCTTTAGTGCTTTTCCGTTGTCAGGTGGAAAACTGGATGTTATAAAACGTTAACTGGATTTTCTTTAAAGTGTATTTAGTGATCCCTACTACCCTCAACTCTTATAAGAGCTCATTGCTTATGTTCCTAAATTAATAGTAGAAAGGGTTAAGAATTATGACTTTGATACCGCTGCTGTGTTGTTTTATTTTTTTTTTTTTATTCCTCCCCTACAGCAAAAGCCTGGAGAAAAGCCTGTCCCAGGTAAAACTCTAATATTCTCACTAGACTTAAAAAATACGCTCTCTATAGCCGTGTCTTCCAGCTGCCCTATAAGCTCTTTGCTGCTGCTCCTGAGGCTGTTAGGAATTCTGGCATTGCCTAATTGTGCAAAGTACTAGAACTAAGAGTTCTCTCTGACAGCCAGAGAGAAATTGAGAAAATGTGTATTCTGCTCCTGCCCCTTCTGTAAAACTGTATTGTCTGAAGGTTCAAATGCAGGAAATGGTCTTTGAAAGCAGGAGGAGCATGAAAGTCTGCGTGAGGGAACAGCTTAGTCAGTTCAGCACCTTAGCAATTTTGCATAATGTTACAAGCTCAAGAAAGCTTGTGAATGCTTGAGTTGATTGTAAACAACCTCAAAATAGGAAAAGCGCTAACTGTATCTCTTCAATCTGTTACGCTTTGTTACCTGTATAGGTGTGAATCAAGTCCTTGATTGTTGTTATACCTTTGAAATTTTGCCCCTTTGACGTCAGCAATATTTTCCAAGGACTCTGAATAGTATTTTAGGAAGAAAACTGCGAGGTTTAACTTTCTTTTGCTCTTACTTCCTAAGTGGATCAAATCAAGAAGGAACCAGAACCGGCCCCTGAAGCTGTCAAGCCAGAGGAAAAAGAGACTGTTAAGAATGCTCAGCAGAGTGCTGGCGCTAAAGGACCACCTGAAAAACGGATGAGACTTCAGTGAAGGGAGAAGCTGTTATACATCTGGATTAGTTAGTACCTGGAAAACAGGAGATTCTTGCTCCCCTTTCTTCGTATTTAAGTTCTTCCACTAAGACTGACGATTCAGGGCCTGAAGTCCCTGCAGCAGCTTTTTCTGTAGAAACCTGTCAAGCAAAGGTTAATGTCAGGATGCAAGCTGCCTCAGAGAAGGTGTTTTCAGTCTTCATCTTAGCTTGGATGTTGGCTTCTGAGTATGGTTTTCATATGACATATTTTGCAGCCTCCTGAAATCTTCACAAACTTGCATCCCTTGTGTCTTGGTTTCCTGTGTAAAAAGAAAACAACTTTTATACATATATTAAAAAAATCTGAATTCTTGACAAATAATGCCCCTGGCTGGAATGCCTTTCTTAAACGCTTACTTTGTTAGTAGGAATTAAGTCATATATGCTGGCAGCATTTTTTTTCTTGGATATTGAAAGATACTGTGTGCTGTTTTGAGGAAGAATAGTTCCACTAAAGGATTTAGGCTGCCTGCTATAAACTGCTGTGCGTTTAGTATGCTTGGAATACAGATAACAGATTTGATGACTGGAGACTCAAAATGCTGTCAGCATTTTTTTTCTTGGATATTGAAAGATACTGTGTGCTGTTTTGATGAAGAATAGTTCCACTAAAGGATTTAGGCTGCCTGCTATAAACTGCTGTGCGTTTAGTATGCTTGGAATACAGATAACAGATTTGATGACTGGAGACTCAAATCCATATAATTAGATGTCAAACTGCTGTCAGTCTCTAAATGTTCTCGGGCAGTCATTTTACTTAATGGCTAGGATGGTCTTTTATAATAGAAAGCTAGTGTTCTGTGAGAGATATTTATGATGACATAAAACAGGCTACAATGTCTTGCTGTTTCACACTGTGAAGCTGTTTATATTTCTCCTTGTTTCACCGTAACTCAAAGATATCAATTACATTTCTTTCTCTGTGCTTCTAGCACTTTCTTACGGCATCTGATCACCTTGATTGACTAGTCCTCTGCCCTTTAGACATGAGGAGACAGGGCAGTGGAAGAGAAGCATCACAGACAGCTGTGCACTGTGCTGTCTAAGCATGTTGCTTACACAAACTCTTTTCTTTTCACCCCAAAATTAGAAGTGACTATTGGTTTGGTTTTTTCATTGAAGTAATGGAGTAATCCTTGAAACAGTTTGCTTTCTTTTCACAGCTGTTACCTGGGGGTTTTTTATAGAGGGTGGTCTTTTATAATAGAAAGCTAGTGTTCTGTGAGAGATATTTATGATGACATAAAACAGGCTACAATGTCTTGCTGTTTCACACTGTGAAGCTGTTTATATTTCTCCTTGTTTCACCATAACTCAAAGATATCAATTACATTTCTTTCTCTGTGCTTCTAGCACTTTCTTACGGCATCTGATCACCTTGATTGACTAGTCCTCTGCCCTTTAGACATGAGGAGACAGGGCAGTGGAAGAGAAGCATCAGAGACAGCTGTGCACTGTGCTGTCTAAGCATGTTGCTTACACAAACTCTTTTCTTTTCACCCCAAAATTAGAAGTGACTATTGGTTTGGTTTTTTCATTGAAGTAATGGAGTTCTTTTCACCCCAAAATTAGAAGTGACTATTGTTTTGGTTTTTTCATTGAAGTAAGGGAGCAATCCTTGAAACAGTTTGCTTTCTTTTCACAGCTGTTACCTGTTACTTGTAGTAAACTGTTGTAAGCAAGGAAAAGGTCTGTACGCAGCAAACAAAACATAGATAGGAAGGCAGGCTAAGATGTGCTTAGATAGCTGTGTCAAATTTAGTGTGAGACTAGAAGAGACTCTTGTCGCAGTACCTTAATAAACAGCTCTGACTGGGTAGCTGTTGAGTGATGGGAAGGCCCATGTAGTTCTTGTCCAGTAGTCCAAAGCTGTAACAATGAAGATGGAGATAAGCCAATAGCTGCTCACCGTTGTTGTAGTTATAGACCTCATGTTCATGTATCAGTGTACTTCAGTGTGTGTTAGCTTTATTTCTTACCATGTGGGTCACATTTGAAGAGCTGTTTCCGCAAATGTTGATAGTAGATAATAAGCTAGTGTGAGCTCTTAAACCAGGTGAAGATACAGAAAGCAGTTATTCTGGGATGCTCAAAACAGGACAGAGCTAATTGTTCTGCGTTCAATAATTACAAATTAGTGTGAATACACTTAGAAGAAAAGGATGTTGATTCTTTCTTGTATTAAAAAAATTCCTCTGAAAGCAAGGAGCTCAAGAAGCACCAGAGCCATCATCTCCTCCACCCCTGTGATGGAAAGGGGGACCTCCAGAAATGAGGCACGAGTGGTACCGAACCTCTAGAGTCCTTGCTGGATTTTTGGTGTTGAGAATAAAGTCCTTGGAAGTGGTTGTCAAAGGACCTGAATTTCTTTGTAGGTATTCGTACTGCTGAGAAGCTGCATGTCATTTGGAAAAACATAAGCAAGAAAGATGACTAGACTGCACTGTAATGCAGATTTAACATTACTAGCAGGAGAACGATATCTTGCTTATTGTTGAAGGCACATACAACTGTGGTAAAAAATGGATGCTAGAACACTTCGTAGGAGCAAAGTGTTCTTATCAGTCAGACTTCACCTGAAATAAAGTGTGTGTACATCTCAGTGTCTGAAGAAGAGTTCTCCTAAAGCAGAGGGGTACGAAGAATGGCAAGGAAATGAGTAGGAGCAAGTTTCTCCCATGAAGCCTCTGGGAGGACCAAGACTAGTTCCTCTGGAAAGA
Source organism: Buceros rhinoceros silvestris (assembly GCF_000710305.1). Classification (NCBI taxonomy): domain Eukaryota; kingdom Metazoa; phylum Chordata; class Aves; order Bucerotiformes; family Bucerotidae; genus Buceros; species Buceros rhinoceros. Next base: position 6,285 of record NW_010392507.1, on the reverse strand, counting down.
AAAGACAAGGATTGAGTCTCTGTAAAACTGAGTACTGCGAAGCAAGTAGAAAGTAGAGAACTCTTGTTCTGTCTTGTAGTGCAAGAACAGAGAAAGAAGTTAATGAAGCTCAATTATTATATTCCATGCTCAGAATTTGATCTGATTTAGAGATGAGGGTGGAACTTCAAGGGGCAGACTCTCCTCACGTGTGTTTCTCTTAATAGCCTTTTTGCTTCCTGCAAAATGTCTGGTGTTGGCTGGTGTCAAAGGGCATTAAAAAGGATGGGCTCCTGGTCTGATCCCATCTGAGTTAAAGTGCCAGCGTCTAAGCCATTGAGAGGTGTCTCAGATGCAGCAGAAATACTGGTTTTCAGCTTTTCCCTAAGTAAGGTCTGATCAGGCTATGTGTTACTCTTACCGACTTGTCTTTGCAGCTCCGCACCCATACTTCGTATTTTGGTAACGTTTTCCTAGCAAAGAAGGTTAGATGCCATTTGGACAGTCTCAGCGTGTGTGGTTTGCCACATCAGGCTGTACCTGAAGCAAGGTTAGGAGGCACAAGGCAAAAGGGAGAGATTAGCTTTATTGTGAGACATGGAGGTTCCATGTGAGAAAAGTGGTGAAGGTATGTTGCGCAAATAGGTTGTGGCTTCTCTGAACCACCAGATGGCTTCTGAGCAAAAGCTGGTGTGATTTTTCTATCTGTGACTTTTTCTATTTTTTTCAGTGGCAAGGCAAATGATGATAACTAGGGATTCAAGGTTCAAGACAGTTTTTTGTTTTGTTTTTTTTTTTTTCTTGAAGAGGAAGGTGAATTTTTGGTAAAGTGTTGCTTTGGTCCTGTAACCCTGCACAGAACAAACAAATGGTCACTTAATGTGACGAGTGTCCTTCTGCAGCCTAACATGGATCATGGCTGGATGGAGGGTGGGGAGAAATTTTTCCCTGTGGGATGAGCTATGATGTAGCATTGATGTCTCAACAATCGGAAGACTTAATTTCTTTATGTCAGGACAGTGGATTTGAATGTGTGGTCCACAGGACTGTGGGGGTTTTGTGACCTGTTCATAAAGGAAGTAAGAGCAAGGGAAGTAAATGTCTTGCTGGTAAGATTGAACTCCATAGGAGCTTGCACCTTCGCTGGAAATTTTAGGGGGCTACAAGGTTGAAAAAAACTTGAAAACCACTGATGAATCACGAGAAAGCCAGTTACACCTGCCAGACAAATGTTTCTGCAGTTGAAGTAGCTATGGGTTGCTGAAGTATTTTTTTTCTTTGCTCTACTGTAAGGTCAGTCATTTTTAAATTCCAACCTGTTCATCATCATGGAATGGGAATCTTTTCTTCCCTCCCCTTTGATCTTTACGTGATCCGAGTACAGAAGTGTAAGGTTCTGGTAACCTGAACACAACAGTGTCATCCCTTCTTATGTAACCTCAGTGCTGAAGGGCTTGCTTCAGTGCTTAGCGCAGTGTTGCAAACTTATGTTGACACTTTCGCCCTAAGGAACAACCTGCCATGAGTCCAACAGTGGAACCAGAGTACTTTCTAGTCCTAACTGTATTGTTATGTTTACACTAAAAGAGAAGGAAAGTATATTAAAATTTATGTGCATATATTAAAAGAGAAAGAACCATCTTGGGGGGTAAAACATGGCTCTCGCAAGTTGACACTGATTTAGTAGGGCCCTTTCTATAACTTAAGGAATGGTCACTCAGCAGAAGTATGCATTTAAAAATAGTGCTACAGACACTGCACTCAAAGGTTATGTAACAGGATTTTTCTGTTGTAGTTATTGTTGTCTGAGCTATATTTATTTCAAAAGGCATAATCTGATGTGGTTCACAGCCCCAGAATGAAAAACTGATGCTTGGAAAGAAGTGGCCAGTTATTCAAGAACTAACTGTACATAAAAGACTTCTCAGAAAATAGTTTCCATAATTTTTAAATTAAAACTGGTAAGAAGATAAGGCACAGTCAGGTCACGAGTTCATTTTTAGGTAAAGCAGTAATAAATTTCAAATGCTATGGATTTATGGGCATCTAGAAAGGATCCTTCTAGATGGATGGAAAGATCTAACAGAAGCAGGTGCCCTCCTGTTTTCCTTCCTTTAATCCGAGGAACTGTGTTACCAGGTGTATACTACTACTGCTGGCCACATTTGCCACGAGTGAGCAAGGTGCCAGCTGACAGCATCTGAAGCACCTTTGGACAGCTGTTGTCAGCCTGCCATGTGCCCGGCTCAAGGTACCAGCCCGCTCAGGACCCTGGGCATGAGGCAGCAGGGGGAGGCTCCAAGCACTCTGCCAGCTGCTTCTCTCCCTGTCAGCCTCCTGCAGGGCAGTGCCTGTCTTGAGCATTTTGAGATGTTAAGTGTTGCTGCCCTTGCCAGGGTGATGTTCAGCACCCAGAAGCTGGTGCCAAAAGGCAGGATCCCTGAGATGGAGATGGGTGGTGAGAGGGTGCACCTCCTGCAGATGAAGATAAGGGCTGCAGCAGGAGGGACTTCATCCCAGACACGCTGTCAAGTCTCAGCTCTGTGTGCCAAAAATCAGCGTGCCTAGCTGTGCTGCGCAGGACATCCTGTCTTACCACAAAGCAGGTCGCTGTTTCATAGTTGTGTCTTGATGGAGCTGTTCTGTAAAACAAGGATGGCAGCCAAGAGGTACATGTACCTGTACCTGTTCCCAGGGCTCTGCAAGCACAAACCTTTAGAAGGGCCGTGATGTGGGAAAAGGGCTGTTGCATCAGTGATGTCTGTAACTGAGGCACGTTGCTGTAGATACGTAGCACCCGTGGTGTGCATAGCACCAAGTGTCAAAGCATGAAGCCTGTTAGTTTGTCTCTATTATTTGTCAAGGGTTAGGGCTGGGCTGGCCACTAGACAAATGGCAGCTGCTCTCTATCTCCCCTCTCCCCTCCCAAAGGGAAGAGAAAGGGAGTAGGGGAGAGAGACTTATGGGCTGGAAAACTAAAACTGCTTTAGTGAAAATAATAACAATAAAATGAAATATATACAAAACCAGTACTGAGCCCAAACCCCCTGATGGCAAACATGACACTGACACTGTCACCACTGATGCTGTGGGCAGATGTGGGGGAAGTCCCAGACTGGACTCAGCAGCAGATGAGAACCGGATTCAGGAGCTGGATTCTGGAACTGTGTTTGGGAATGAATGGATTGGGGTTGAAGGCAGAACAGACAGAGCCCTCCTCAGACACTGGCCATTGAAGAGAGAGCTTGACCCTCGTGATCCCTCAGCTTCATACGGACTATGATGTCTATGGGATGGAACACCTTGTTGGTCAGCGTAGGGTCACCTGTCCTGTCCGCTCCTCCCCGCAGGTGCAGCCTCTCACTTGCTGCACCCCCACCGTGGCACACAGGGTTGAGCAGTGACCTTGGTCTGCACAGGAGCAAGAATAAGCCAGAGCCTTTCTGCCCCCCAGTCCCTGGCGGTAACTGGAAACACCAAGCGTTGTCACTGCTAGAGGCAGACACTGTCTGCAGAAATACACCGTTAACTTCAGGAAGTGCAGTTAGTTAGAAGAGGCTGAGCTGGAAAGTAAAATTGCTGAACAGAACGAGTTCTGCTCTGACTCCAACCAGGACAGTTGTTGAATGTAGTGGAAGTGAATTCCTCCCTCGTTCTACCTTTTTTTTTTCTGGTGTGTGTGTGTATAGCTGTAGTAGCTATAGTAAGGCACATGCTAAGCAAGGGCACCAAGGAGCGCTATGTCCTAGTAACCAGGTTGGAGATTCTGTTCTTTTTAATTTCAGACCCTAAGCTTCTCTAAATATTTTTTTGAGCTGAATTACTCTGTTCCTTACCTCCGCTTACCAGTGATCCTTTAATGAAGTGAACAAAGCAAAAGCCAGCTTTGAGCTATTAAAACAGATTTCCCCCCTTGTGGTCTGACCAAATGATGCCTTTGCTCAATGCCTGGTGAGGAATGTGAAGCTGAGCTAGGGCCCCTCCTCGCTATGTCAGTAATTTGGAAACAAAGATCATAAATAGCTGGGGACATCCTTGTGGTAGGCTGCTTTATTGCTCCCTACAAGAGCCTCTGTGCATGCTCAAAGAGCAGGGGATGGAGGTCTCAAGGCACCCTCACAGCCCTCTGAGCTGTAACGCCAGGCAGCAGGGTGCTGTTTGCCCCTGCTGCTGCCCAGCTGCGGCCCTCAGGTGGTGCCTGGTGGCAGCTGGAGCCCTCAGGTGGTGCCCAGGGCAGGGCCCTTCCAGGATCCAGGCCCGTGCAGAGTGGGCTGTGGGGTGGTCATGGGGACACTGCTGGGCCTGGTGGGCTGCCCTGAAGGACCTGTCACCAGGAGGCCCGCATGTCACTGCCATGTGGGTGACGGTGCCCCGGCAGTTGAGTAGCCAGGCCAACTTAGGAAGGCAGAGAGCAATGTGACTGTGGTTTGGAATCAAACTGTGGAAAGGATCCTTGTTGTCAACCAAACTGTAAGTTTACTGAAGGTTCAGCCTGGGGTTCTGGAAAATGCTGCAAGAGCTGCTGGGTCCTTCCAGCAGCAACGCTCTGCACAGCAAGTACTGCGATCTGCCAGAGTATTGCAATGGGACTTCCCCTTGGTGTCCGCCGGACATGTACATACAGGATGGAACCCCTTGCAAAGATGGTGCTTCTTGCTACTTCCCACAGTAAACAGTGCCAGCATCTCTTCGGCAGAGTAGCCAGGGCCACTCCTTTAGAATGCTTCAAAGTAGTGAATACTTGAGGCGACCGTTTTGGAAACTGTGGTGTTCGTAACAGCAGCCACTTTACGAAATGCATCATTGAGAATGTCTTACGTGGTAGGATCCAGTGGGAAAACATATACAAGGTGCCTGTCTTGCAGGATCACGTATTGCTAATCCAAACCCGGGTTGGAGATAAGAAGTGTCGGGGTCTCGACTATCACGGAGGGGTGCCAGTAGCTGACGTGGGAGCCGTGGAAGACGGCATGCCATGCGGTAGAGATGTGCTTTGTATCAACAGGACGAGTACCAGCGTATCACTACTGAACTACGACTGTAACGTGACAAAGTGTCATGGCAGAGGAGTGTGTAACAATCTTCAGAACTGCCACTGCAGGTATGGCTGGTTTCCTCCATCTTGTGAAGGCGAAGGGTTTGGAGGCAGCATTGACAGTGGAACTCCTCCAGCCAAGAACGTTTCCCGGAGAGCACCAATGGAATGTGCAGTGTTTCTTTACCCCGGTATGGCTGGAGTAATGTTCATCAGGGCTTTGAGACGGAGAGTGATGTGCTGGCTTAGGAGGATAATGGCCCAGTTCCACAGAAGAGAATAGCAGTTGTTTCAAATACTGGAAACGCCAGCAGTTCCTAAAGGAGAACACCCACTGCTGAGTCAAAATCCACCACAACAGACTTGCCAAAGACCAACGAGCAGACCTCCCTTGAGCAGAGCCAGCAGGTAACTCATCACAATAATTCAACATATTCCAAATAGTTCTAATCTCATGTGATATCGTTAAATGCAGAGTAAATGTTGTCTTTGTTTATTTTAGGTTAATAAATGCAGGCAGTAAGGCATGCTGTTGTTTGCACCTTGAGCTCTTAAACTGAAGTACTTGGGTAGACTGTAGGTACAGCTTTCATGCTTCATATCAAGAGTCGAAAAATGTAAACTTCTTAAAACAGGTGCATATGAATTATTTGCTCCAGTTTAGTCCTTCATCTCATGTTTTCTCCAATTCAGGGAGAGAGATGTTTGTGAACATCTTGCTTTTTTTCATTCATTAATAACCAGAGAGAAACAAGTGCTCTTGCAGTCTCCGTGTAATTCACATCTCCGACATGCGAGCAGGCGAGAAACGGGTATTGCCGTGAGGTGTGGGTGTGGGTGGCATAAACCCTTCCAGCTGTTTCCAGGCAGCAGCCCTTCAGGAGGGAGGAGGATCACAGGGAGCAGGGTCTTCCTTTTGTGAGACAGGAGAGAAGTGTTACCCGGATGACACTGGTAAGCATTACACTGCTGAGCCATCAGCTGTATGTCAGCAGCGCAGTGATATCAAACCTGACATTCCACAGGAACAAATCGTCTTTCTTTTCTGGAAGCTTCCCAGTGCCTGGACTGTGGAGCTCTTCTGGGAAGGGCTCTGTAGTTTATGGTCGCAAAGAGGAGCTGTCTGTGAGATTGCACAGGTTAACTGGACTTCTGCTCTGCAAGTCCACTCCACCCGGAGTTCCTACAATGTCTGATAGATATTTTATCTAACCATCTGTCTCAGGGGGTTTCTCTTGGTTTGCTGTGTGATTGCTCGTTAAGGTACTACC
>NW_010392506.1:7932-8783 GCF_000710305.1 Buceros rhinoceros silvestris | reverse complement strand
GGCAGACGGTGCAGAAGGTGAGGGGCCGGGGCGGTGGGAAGCGCAGCGTGTGGTGGTCGAGAGGCCCTGCAGGGTGGACGCGGGGAGCCCAGGGTGGCGGTTAGCCCTACCCAGGACATCACTCGCTCAGCCGTATGGGCCGGCTTTCAGTGTCACCCGGGCTGCAGCCGCGCTCGGTGCCATGCCGTGCCCGCCCGGCTGCTCCCCAAGCCTCGTTTTCTGTTGGGTTTCTGCCGGTTTACGGCCAAGGGTCTGGCCTGGACTGCAGGCGCCACGTCCAGAAGTTAAACTTGCTGCAGGGAGAGGCAGAGGAAGCGATTGGTTGGACGTCTCGGTAGAGTGTTTTATTTTATCTGCTTGGTGTTTGGATGTGCTGCGGTCGATGGGCTTCCTCACACCCGGGGTGCCCTTAGCTCATCTGGGCTCATAGGAGGGTTTGCTGTCCCGTGGTAAAGCCATGACACGGGCCAGTTTTGTCATCACCTCATACGAACAAGCTATTCGTTTGGTTTAGTGTCCTGGCATGTTTCTTTTGACAAGGAATTTTTTCACATAGGTTTAGTCTGTCAAGAGTGTGTGTTGGTCAGGCCTTTACCCATTAAAATATATGCAGTAGGGTTTCATTACGGTGGTTTTTGAGGTGTGGGGTTTTTTTTTAATTGGTCTTATTTACTGTTCAGTGAGCTGTCTGTGTAGAAGTCCAGGCTGCCACACTATGCAGAGGTGCTTCCTCAGACTGTTGGCTTCCTAACTGTTGGCATTCTAGGCTTTCACACCCTGAATCTGTTGAGTAATCACTGCTGCTAGTGATAAGAAGACTCATTTAGTGCAAACATTTGGGTGTAATTCCT
>NW_010392506.1:7034-7849 GCF_000710305.1 Buceros rhinoceros silvestris | reverse complement strand
TTCCTGCTGGGCTGGAAAATTTGAGTATCACTTTCCTGTTTATTCCATTCCTGAGTCTGTTTACAAACCGCCTAGTCTTGAACTGGTCTTGACCTGCTCTCGCTTCCTTTCTACTCAAGGTTATTTTCAGAAATCAGTTAAATCTCGTTGGATATCTTAGTTGTGTATATGCAATGCTCTCGGGTTAAGCTTTGGGAAGAAAACTCATTGTTTGTTCCCTTTATCAAAAAGAGTTGCTGTTTCCATTCTCAAAACATTGTGAAATTCAAAACATCATGAAATATCTTCCCTTTTTCTGTGGTTACTTGAGGTATATTTAGCAGGTTTATGCTGTTGTCCCAAAGACACGCTGTTACATCCTTAGTGGTGATCAATTAGAATTTTATCATTTCATGATTAGTGGCTTTAAATCAAACCTGCTGCTCTAGTTGTATAGAAGGAAGGAGGGCTACCCTCTAACTAGATTTTTTCAAGTATTAGGGCAATGTATCTTGCAAGTCCTTCATTTGACATCTGTTTTTCTGTAGATCCTGGTTTTTTCTAATGTGCCTCCTACCCGGTGTTCCTGTCCCTGCTTTCTACCCAACCCTTGTGCTAGGTGATTTGGAACTTAGAAATCAACAGACAGTGTGGTCTAGAATCTCTGGTTTATACCTCTATTTTAGGTGCGTAGAAGACTCTGTAAATGACAGCAAAAATATAGCAGCCCAACATGAAGACAGTTCAGTCCAGCAGGTAAGATACCTCCAAAGCTGAGGTTCATACAACCCACACTGGCCTAGGTGAATCACAGAGATCAGCGATCCCTTTATAAG
>NW_010392506.1:626-6888 GCF_000710305.1 Buceros rhinoceros silvestris | reverse complement strand
AGCTGAAATCGTCTATGTGATCAGAGAGGCTCCAGCAGAGAGAGAATGAGAAGGGTACAGAAATTCTGCTCCACCGGATCCTGAACCCGGGAACGCGATGCAGGAACACAGCCTAAACTGATTTGTGATTTGAGGCCTCCAGCACAAACATCATAGTGCCAAAAATGAGAACCCTCCACGCTGCTGTCTTCAGTAATTCTCCAATGTTGTAGGAGGGAAGGGTAGAAGTCAGTCGCTGGAGTAAATACCTGGACAAGGACAGCGAAGTTGAAGAGGAGGAGGCAGGTACAGAAAGGCAACAGTTCTGTTCCCGGAGGGAGAACGCTGTGAAAAAACAAAGGTACAGCAAGAACTTTTTCTTTAAATCATTCCTGCCCCTGAGTGGTGCTGACATTTGTTTTGGAGGCGTGGGAGGGAGCTCATCTCTGATAGCTGAGCAAAGAACAGGCTGCAACGTACCTGAGCTGAGCAGGGGTTTGGCATTTAGGAATAAATTCTTTTATTGCTGGAACCATGCGTTTTATGAACGTTTCTGGTGATTTGTGAATAAGAAAATTCACAGTGGAGCTAATCTGTCCTCTTTGGGAATGGTTTTCTTGGCCAGGAAACACCAGAAGAGCTTCCTCTCCACGGATGTTCAGGAATATGCAGAAGAACATGGAGTTTCCCAGCTTGCCTACCAAGCCAAAAAGGTTAAAACCTCTGAGGTATTTTAGTTGTAGGAGATGCTTTCTACCAGTAAAACAAAACAGTGTTCTCCTGACCTCTTGTGTCATCATAATTTTGAGGTTTTATGAGTCTTCCTCTGCTCTGCTGTTTGAGTGACTGGAGAGGAGAAGAAAATTGTGTCAGGAGTTTCAGATAGGTTTTAGTCAGGCAAAACCAGTGCCGCCTTGTGCGGGCTGAGTGGTTGAGACGGGTTCCTCCGTCAGCACAGCATCCGTGTGCTGCTCTGCCGTGCTGAGCAGCGGCACCTCTGCTGTACGCAGTCACTGTCATTCCCTGTGGTGCCACTGAAGGTGTCCTGAGCCTTCACGGGCCCACCCAGCACTGGAGCCTCAGCTCTGCCTCCGAGCTGGTGAGAATTTGGGTGCATGCGGAGAGCCTCAGTGCTCTTTTTTGCCTGCTTCTGTGCAGCGTGGCTGTGCGTGTGTGGTTTATAACCAAGCTCGCTCTCTTCTTGCAGCACAGGACATGCAAGATAGCAGTGCCTGATGCAGATGATGGAGGTGCTGGTTCTGGAGACAGCGTGGTTCTTGCTGTCTGTGAGTCCACAGTTCCTGAGGAGAATACACAGACCCCAACTGCTTGTACCAAACCCTCCAAGTGGGAAAAATTTCTCACGTGTTCTGACAACTACAGTGGAAATGCTGCCAGGGTCGCCTTGTCACCACAGGAGGGCAGTGGAATGTTGGGGCTCCACAGCACCACTGCAGCGGATGCTGCTACGGCCAGTGGATGCTCAGAGCAGGCTGTAAGACCCTTTCTTCCAGGTATGGGTTTTCAGTTTAAAAAGTGTGTTGGCAGTACTGAGCGGCTTGCCTTGGAACTGCCGGGCACCACAGGACCCAGCATCAGTTGCTCAGTGGAAGATGTGCCGTTCAAGGAACCTCAAAGCCAGGTGCTAAGGGCAGGCTCTGGTGTAGCAGAGACCGCTGCAGGAACGTGCTGTTTGGATAGCACAAGGAGAGCAAATGCCCTTGTTAATGGTAACATTGGTCAAAAGCCCAGCAGCATGTCTTGGGAGCCCCTCTTCTGCACGGGGGAGGAGTTCAATGATGATCTCTGAGAAGTTTGGGTTTCTTTGGCATTGCTTTGTATTTGGTATGTCAAGTACTGAGACAAGATTTGGAACTGAAGGTGGCTTTAAGCCTTACAGAACTGCACTATTAAAGCTGTTCACTTGCTTTATGGCTGTGTTTGGGGGAAGGGTACGAGGGTGGAAGGGACTGTTGCAGTAGGCAAGTACTAGGGTTGCACAGTGCTGTCTAGCAACCTCATCAGCTAGAAATAAGAATGGAAGTAGGTCAGCAGCAGGGGGGGAACAGGCAGAGAGAAAGCTCCCAGGCTCTAAGAATTCCTGCCCAGTACAACAAAACTCTGTGCTTAACTCCCCCTTACAAACTACAGCTCTTTTGCCCTTTGTTTAGATCTCCCATAGCAACCCTTTCTTCCAGAGCTGTGGAGCCAGCAATGAAAGGGACTTCTCAGAAGCACAGCCCTAAGGTAGGTGCAAGGCAGCAGACCTCCAGTCCTGGGGGAGCTGCTTGGAGAAATCACATCCTCCACTCTTAACTAAGTTACAGCAGACACTGTAATACAGCTGTGATATTTAAACACTCACACAGACTCAGCCCAGGAAGTAGTATTTATTTTTCTTCCATTCTACAAGCACTTAAGAACATGAGACAGAAACGTTTAGCAGGAAGAAAGATAAACCAGAGTGAGTTGTACCACGCTGTCTGCTTTTGGTTAGAAGGAAGGTGCTTTTCAAAAGTTACAAACTACTACAAGTGAGGTGGTTGCTTGGAGTACTGGATGGCATCTAGTGCTGCCCCAATGTCGCAGTTCTTTGTCTGCAGGAGTCGAGTGAGCCATCCACCCTCATCAGAGAAGCCCATAGAGAGCATCTGGGACAGAGATTCAATGAGACGAGGGTCTGCTTCTGTTAAGAGAAGAACAGTTTAAAGTTGAAATTCCATGTAACTGGCAAACTAGCCAAGGCCCCAAAACCACAGAGGAGGCAGGCTGGCACTGATCCCGGTAAATCTAACATAGCTGCTGAAACACTAGAAGACATACTCTTCTTTGTCTCCGAGCAGGGCAGATTTTGAGATAAAAGATACACAAGCAGCTGAGAGAAGTGCTGAGTCAGACTCAGCTGGCCTTGCTGCAGGACTCTGTGCTGTTGATCTCAGCTAAGTGGCCTTGTATACAGGAACTGGCTCCCACCAGAAAAATGCCGTCTTAAAGCCACAGGACAGACTAGTCTGCATCCTGCACTGAAAGGCTCTTGAAGAGCACATAACAAGGATGTGATTTAGGCTATCACCTTTTTTCACACTGCTCAAATGACATATTAATCTAAGGTCCCAAAGGTCCTAAGCTGCCCTCATTCAAGAAGGGAAGAGCCTGACTGTCTCTAACAGGGTGCAGGAGCTGCCATACCTGCTAACGAAGTTACAGACAAGTTTAGCTGTAGCTTAGGTTACACAGGTTCTCATACCTGGTGGGAGATGTGGGTAGAGTGCAGCTTCTCGCAGTCCTGTGGGTCCTGGTTGGGGAGGATCCTGAGATACATCCAGGGAGCTGGGACCGTCTGTCTCTGGCATTTGCAGAGACTGCAGCTCACCTGTGGAAGGATCCACTTCTTTGGAAGATAAGTGGGTCCAGTCCTCATCACCACCTGATGAACTGCTGGACTCGCTGTGTTCCTGCAATGCAAAGAGAAAGGTCCAGGTGCTGCAGTGCTTGCCAGGTAGGATGCATGCTCCTATGATCTGCCTTTCTCTCAAAGAGTTACATCCACAAGAAGTCCCATCACCTTTGCTGTCAACCTGTAAAGCAGAGGTGCTGTGCACTGTCTGCTGACATCTCAGTATTTGATCCCAGCACACATGCTAAATGACTACCTTCCTTTTCAGGAAGGGCTCAGCAAGCATTATTGAATCAGTGTCAGAGTTCTTGTACCTGGGACTGGAAACCAACATCTTCCATTTGTGGGGGCACAGGATCTATCACCATGTCTTGTATCTGCTCTGCAACACCATTTACTTCTGTAGCAGCATCTGGGTTATTCCAGTCTGGTTTGCTCTGGACATTCTGGTTAAGAGTACTGCTGCTGGGCTCAGCACTGTTCTTCTCTTGATTGGGAGAAGCAGGAGTTACTTTGCTTCTCTGTCCTCCATGTTCCACATCAATATCAACTTCAATGCCTAGAAGTGCATTTGAGATGGAGAAAGTCTTAGAGGGGTTCTTCCAAAGCACAGTCCTGCATGAGCCTGAATCGGTCCTGGTCTAAACACTTTAAGGTTTCTGTCATCCTACAATTAGCCATGTAACAGATAGGAATTAAACCACAAAGCATTCTTCAGACCGAGAATAGTTAGGCACCAAGTAGTCATCTTCCTCTACACCAAGAAGCCGTTAGAGGGTTAAGGTCAAAGTTATCTGTGTCCACATAAGCCAGGCAAAATCCCGAGTCACCACTGATTTAAAACTACTCTTACACTGGTGATAAGTTAATGGAATCTTTCCTCGCTTCCTCACAGAGGTACCAAGGGGCTGTTCTAATCCTCGGCATTATTAGTACCAGAGTGAATTAAGCCTTCGAGGCTTAGTAGTGTGAGGTAGTTCCGGAATCAGCCACGACAGCTGAGTGCTGCTCCTGTTAAAAGGACCTTTAAGCCAGTTGCTGGGATTGGGATAACAAACTGTAAGTCACTTACCCAAGGGGCTCAGAAAAGCTGCAACACTCTCCCCAACATTCTTTAAGAAGGTGACATTGGGGTCCTGAGGCTGGCTGTTAGTAGAAGCTTCTAGAAAAACAATTTCTGTTAGCACACATAGGAGCTCAGCTCTCCCCAACATTCTTTAAGAAGGTGACATTGGGGTCCTGAGGCTGGCTGTTAGTAGAAGCTTCTAGAAAAACAATTTCTGTTAGCACACATAGGAGCTCAGAGAGCACCTAGAGAGCAAGTCCCCATGAGATCTTGGTGCTCAGTTCCTGTCACTCCCATACCCTGCACAACAAAGGCAGTACAGGACAAAACCTAACTCTGAGCTACCCCGGAACAGACCACCAGTGGCATTAGCATTGTTAAGGCTCATTAGCCATGCTGAAAGGCAGATCTGGAGTACAGTAGTGACATGCTTAACAGCAAGCTCGGCTTGGCTTGGTTCCAGATACTCTCTGCACCCTCATCGATTACACAGGCCCAAGCATACCTTAAAATAATCCCCCTCTGTGCTGAAAGGTGCTGATTACTTCAGTAAATTTGATTAGTTCCTGTGTCTATTTTTCCACCCTGATTCTACCCTGTGCTGCAGAACCTCAGCTAGGCTGGCTTCACCACCACCTTGTTTACCAGGGTACCTCCTCTTACCTTCCGCAGCAGGCGGACTGGAGGCTGCAGCACTGGCCTGGGCTTGTTCCGGGTTTTGGCACGGAGCTGCAGAGCCGGGATATCCCCAGCAGTGCATCCAGGGGAAGGGTGGAACACCATGCCGCATTTTACGGAGCCAGCGTCCTCGGGGAAGCCACTGTAAAGAGTAATTAACGTTCACGTGACTCTGTTCACACAGCCAGATTCTGAGTAACTGAGACTTGTAACTTCAGCTTGAGAAATATCTCACTCATTAGTTCCCCTCCACAGATTTTTCTCACCTCAAATGGGTTGAGCAGTGGGCTTTGAAACATCACCATGTTGTGCTCCTTGTGGATGCCCTTCCCCTCACAGGTGCTGCACAGGTCATAGTCTGGGCAGACAGTGCACTTGAACCTGGCTCCCACCACCGGCCCTTCGCAGCCATCGCAGATGACATTGGGGTGCACCATGTCGCGGGGCGGCTCCTGGCTGCACTGTGAGCGGTGTTCCCGCCTGCACTCCTTCTTCTCTATTAGGGAAAGGAAACTTCGCATCAAGAACGAGGTTACTATTTAAAGGCTAGAAATCAGGCAGAGGAGAAGGAGGCACAAACAGTCCTTCTCAGAGCAGTATTGACTTACTAGGTCAGTTTATTTTTACACTGGCTGCCAAACACAGGCTGGGGGCACTAAGAACTTCAACCAAGCGAGAAGGGGGGTCGCAGATACCTGCTCCTCCAGCGGAGCGTGCCTTATCCTCAGCAGTCTCGTGGCGTGTTTATTTTAGATTATACCGCACTACCCCATTTGGCTTCCTGTCCTACCTTCCTAAGCGCTGCACAAACAAAATGTGTCTGGGGAGGGAGTGAGGAAGAAAACGCCAGGAGGTAACTGAGAAGAATGAACAGGGACAACAGCCGCTGGCTCCTGTGGCTCACGATGGACCGCAGGTAACACTTTGCGGGTACCTACTGAACAGAAGGCAGTAGGGAGCAACCACACACTGGGGAATAAGAAGAATTAAGGCTTCCTGACCTATTGCTGGGAATCTTAAAAAGATCTCAAGTGCCAGGCCAGCATTCCTGGGAGACAGGATGACAACAGTGCCTTGATATGACGGGCTAAGAGGAACTTGACCCATTTACCACACCTCAGCACGGAGGCTTCATGTTCTGG
>NW_010392506.1:0-207 GCF_000710305.1 Buceros rhinoceros silvestris | reverse complement strand
TTTCCCCCCCCGCTGAAAGCTGGGGGTTACACCAGGCCTTTAAGGACAAGGACAAGGGCCAGGGCTGGCTTCTACCATTCCCAGAGGCCTGCCAGCGAGCACAAAGCCGAAGAGCTGCTACTGCCCTTCGGGGCCATGCAGCCCGTGTTACCTTTGACATAAACGCGAAAGACACCGTCCTTCACGTACGGCATCGCCATCTCCAGC
>NW_010392505.1:0-2631 GCF_000710305.1 Buceros rhinoceros silvestris | reverse complement strand
CTCAACCTCCCCTGGAACAACCTGAGGCCGGCTCCTCTTGTTCTTCAGGAGCAGAGACCGATGCCCCCCACCTCGCTCCAGCCTCCTGTCAGTTTTGTCACTGAGTTCTGGTCTGTTCAATGACACTTGGGCTGGTCTTTAACGTGTGTCTGAATTGAGGTGAACAGGCTGTCGCAATAGGAAACAGCAGGCTCGGAGCTGAAGTGGGACGAATCGCTCTGAACGCCAATGTGGTGTGCAGTGAGACCCGTTTATTGTTTACATTACATCCCAATTTATAGACTCTTGTCCACTCGACTAACTACATGGTGATTGGATAGTGACTCTGTTACACAGACAACACACATCTCTTAAAGCACTATAATTGGTTAAAAGGGGTTAGTCCCCACGTGGTGAATGTTGTGGTTAAAGCTACCAAAACAAGGCCAGTAGAGATATAATTTCCCACACGATAACACTGCAGCGGGTTCGGCTGCTAAGTTTCCCAGAGAGAGAGTAGCATATTTTCATAGTTCCAATTTCTGCTAGAAAAATACACCAACACAGGTGAGGATGACGCGCTGTGCGAATGGTTCATGAGGTCGAGGCTGGGCAACGGTGGTAGCTTCTCCAGCGCCTTCACTGCTGCCACAACCACGCGGCCAGTGCTGCTCTCAGAGGAGGATTGTGCCAAAGCCACCCTTTAGTGATGGGACTGATGTCAGATCCCAACTTTAAAAATGCAGTTTCTTCCGTACCCTTACGGCTCTGGCTGACTGCCGGCAGAGGAGTGAGGAGTGGAGTTTTCACAGAAATGTTTCTGTTCCTTTCAGCGTGTTGGAACTTCCAAAGCTGATCGGCCAGGCAAAGCGCACATGTCCAGCATGTCGAACGCTGGCCAAGGTAAATCTTGGGGGAGCTCTGACCGTGCCCAGCAAAAGGGATCAAGGTCAGTTTGCCTTGACGTTTTCTTTCGTGTCAGAGTTCAGTTGAGTCGCTGACTTTGAGCACACAGCGAGCTCCATGAACAGGAAGGAGCGAGCTCCTAGGGACAAGCTGCAGAGAAAATCAGTGCCTGGCAATAGCACGATTTCGTGCTTGTTATAAATACGGGCTTTTCCATAGAATTCTTCTTGGCTTTTCTCCAGAGAAAGTCACCTCCTGAGTGCTCTCGCACTCCTTAGTGCTATTTGTAAAAGCATTTGGAGCTCAGCATGGTCCGTTCTACAGCCCTATGTAGATATGACGGTGCCTAGCAGGTGCTAGCGTGTCCTCCACGTGTGTCTTCTTTGGTGTCTTGTTTGAAGAACCACATAAATCAGTGACCTCACCCGGAGTGGTGTGACCACGGTGCTTCAGAACCCAAACATACTACAGCAGTGCCTTGTCCTGGCCTTTGAGTCCAAGCGAACAGTGTTAACGTCTGCCAAAAAGGCAAGAAGACACCAGGTGCTGGCATTCCATTTGCCTCAGCTTCTGTATCGACAGACCGACACACGTCTGCCAAAGGCGCTGCTCAGGCTCTGGGTCACCATAGAGCTGCTGCCCTCGATTTCAAAGCACAGACCAAGCTAGACAGCAGCTTTGGGAGCAGTAGGAAAATGAGCTGGTTTAGTAGCTCCTTGCCCAAGAGGAGACCTCTCAGCATCCTCATGCCCCTCTTTCTCCCCTTGCATTTGGTCTCTTCCGCTCCCACGCAGTGACCTCACTCCTCCAATGGGGCTGGCAAAAAGCTGGATGGTTCAGAGGCAGAGCTGGGGAGCCTGGGGCAGTCTGGGGTTTTAGTTTGGGGTTTTTATATTGTTAAAGTGTGTCTGGAAGGGACCAGACCAAGACTGGCACAAAGCAAGTGGCAGGAGTGCGTGCCGGAGGTGAAAGGTCCCGCGTCCGCTCCTGTCTCCCTTCCCCAGCATCTCTGAAAGCACTTTTTTCTTTGGGAAAGAGCATCTTCACTTGAATTAAACTGTATTTTTTTAGTAAGATGAAACTAAAGCTGCTTTATCTCTGACTCATTCTGAAGAGCACGGCTAGGTAGTTGTGACGTGCCTTTACTGATCTTCTGCAGACTCTAACTCAGACCGGCTTTCGCCAGGTCCTTTGTAGCAAACCCTCAGCTGGTGCAAAGTGCCCCCAAAGTTGGTGCAGACCTTGTGTGGTGTTACACACAGACTCACTGAAAACAGATCAAAGCAGCAGGGACTTCTGCAGAGTGTCTGCTCTAACGCTGTGCTCAAGGCAGGTCTGGTGTCAGAACGGCTCAGGTTTGACAGCGCCTGGACTGAGGAGGGGGGTTTCACAGCCTCTGGGTCACTGTTCCTGGATGACAAAGTGCATAAAGGCAACGGGCTGCGGGTCAAAGCTGTGCTTTCGACTGGCTCGCTGTCAGAGCTGGGAAATGTTTGTCCCCACCTGTTAAGACTGGTTTCCAAGGTCCTGACACAACCACACCTCTAGACCTGAACTAGTGCTCAGGCTCAGCCTTTGTCAGTGTTTTCACAGCTCTGCAGCCTCGCAGCTCCGTTGCCTGGGATCAGCACAGAATGAAATCCCCGTGTGCGGAACGAGCGGTTCCAGCATGACCACCAACGTGACCCAGGCAGGGGAGGCGTCGCTCAAGCAGAGTGTGAAGGCCGTTAACCCTGGTGCACCATT
>NW_010392504.1:2118-7967 GCF_000710305.1 Buceros rhinoceros silvestris | reverse complement strand
CCTTCCCAAATCTTTGTCCGTGAAGCCAAGCTATGATGAAGATAATATAATCTGTCCAGTAAAACCAGAAGGTGCTTCAGCTTGTAGTTGATGCTAAGGAAGATCACAATTTTTTGAACAGTGTGCCTTTTCTAATTTGGTACGGAAGCCTTAGTTATGGGTGGGGTTAGTAACATTATGTTATTGAGCAAGAAGAAGTTATAGTCAGGAAGATCAGTTTACTCTTGTGTTACCCTCTAGGTAGTCAGAAAAGGGGAAAGAGAGTATTAAAGTGCAGAGGTGACCAGAGGCTCCAAGTAAGGCAGAGCGAGGGAGCCCTGGATTTATAGTTCAACAGTTCATTTGGGGATTAGATTGAGACTGAAGGGAAGAAGGACAGAATGAGTTGGTGGAGCAGCTGTAGGAAGAAGTCTCAAACTTTTGAAAGAAAAATCATTGAAGATAATCTTGTATGAAGAAATAATGTTGCGAGGACATTGCTTCTTAAAGCTCAGTTTGAAATATGGTGGATAAAAGTTTCTTTGAGGAAGTGGGCAGAAACCTGGCCTAACTGAATTACAGAAAACAATAGCGCATTACGGGAGCTGGAGTAATGGTACAGAGCAGCAGACAGGAGAAAGGCCCACTGGGGCTCATGTTCTGGATGCACAAGGAAGCATCCTTTTTATACTCGCTATTACTAATAACTTAGTACAGGCAATTACTGCTTTTCTTTTGATGTCTGCCAAGGTGAATTCTCCAATGAGGTTGTTAATTTTGCCTTGTAAGCACAGCTAGTAATTGACTTGAATAATGGGTAAAGACAATTATCGTTCTTGTTCCAGTCCCCCACCTCCTCTGAGGTATCCATCTCTTCAGCTGTGGTACAGCCTTAAAGCACACTTGAGCGACCAGAAATATTCTGAAAGACAACATAAATTTTACAAAGCAGATGTGTTTCTGATGTCATAGAAATATTCTGGGTGACAAATCCACTGAGAACACAGATGCCATTTCACTTCCTCTTGTCTCTTGTGTTCTGATGTGCTTCTGTCCACCCCGCCCCCCACCCCACCCCATTCAGTGTGGCAAATCCTCTGTTAAGCCACATGTGACTGTTACTTTACCTGATGAAAGGGAATCCTGTGGCAGGGAGATGGCAAGAAAACCACTGGAGATATGGGTTTAGAAGGCATCCCTTCTTCATGTTTGAAAAGTAATGCCATTTGTTTCTTCTGGAAAGAATCAGGAGAAAAAACAGTCTCCATATGACAACTGAAATGACATCTGAGGGAAATGCAGGAAGCTCTGTGGTAAAACCTTAGCTGTCCACTTTCAGAGATGTTGTCCCATTCCCAACAATTCTCTAACTTTTCGGTAAGCCTCATTTGCTTCTTCGGTAGTTAAAAATACAGATAATTGTTATACATTTTCTTCTTCTTACTTGTTTGTTTCTTTTTGTGATAGCAAACTGTTCACTGTTTTGATTTAACCATTTGATGTCTTGATGTTCTTGTTCATGGGGGAAAAAAGAAAGTGATGATTCTCCATACTGATTTTAATTATGCATCAGAAGATCCCTCTTCACTCTAGTCATCAATCTGTGCTCTAATTTAGCATTTTACATAGAGGGTCTGTCTTTGCACATGATGCTGCTTTTCTCTGTCCACAAGAGGATTTATTAGACCTAATCAGAGTTGATTCTTCACAGAAACATTTAGTCATGTGATGGTGCTTACTTGCTTACCCATAATTAATTCAATAAGATCTTTTTACTAGTGTTTGATTTTCCTTCCACCTTTAAAAAAATCCATATAATCTTACTGTGTTCTAGCTCTTTCTAATCTTGCCACTGGGTGTACCAGAATCATATGATTTAGGCACTGTTAGAGGGTGTCTCAGGGACAATGAACATTAATCAGATTCACAAATTTATAGAAACTCCTTTTTTGATATAAGTATAGAAGTAGATAAATAATCCTCACAATCAGTGGGTATTTTCATTAGCCTGTACATTTAGAGGCAGGCATAAGCATAATTCTGCTGCTGATACATCTCTAGTTCTTACTAGGTTTGCAATTCAATTACCCAAAAAGCCTCAAGTACCATTGACTATTCATGGGATTCGTGGGTTGGGCTGGCTACAAAACTACTCATTAATCCCTTGAGTGCCCCTGGGCAGCCAATATGCATCTAGCATAGCAAATCTGCCTCAGCTGTGTAATATAACGGGCTTTGGCTAGCACAGTGGCTGGAGCAAGGGCACTCCTCCAGCCACCAGTGGCTGGCACTCTCCAGCATAACAATACTGTTCAAAACCAGATAGCTGAGGGCCTTTTGAGAACGAAGTCCCCAAGGAGGACTTAACACCAGCCAAAGAAAGGTAGCTTGTGAGGTAGTCACACAACTCTGGACGCCTTATTAAGAAAAGACAGGAAAATACCCTGTTTTTCACCCCTCTTTCTCATGGTTTGCATCTGCTGCACTGAAGCAATTGTTTGTTTGACCAAAACTACTGGTGTAAGAGAAGAGCTTGCTGGAGTTTGACACAGCAACAGGGTTTGAGCTGGTTGGTGCTTGACCTTGTTCGGCCTTCTTGGAGTTCAATACAATGTCTGTTTCCCTTGCAGACGGTCCATGAAGTCCTAGGAAGTACCAGGATCGTGCATGGAGAGCAGCCCACACTATCTCTTATTAGCAAGAGCTTTTGTTTCAGTTGTTGGAGCCGTTGATTAACAGTGAGGATAAAACAAGAAGCATGAGTTTATTGTGCCACTGAAATACCTAGGCTGATAAAGTATATTTCCAGTGATGATTTGATTTCTTAAAGTCTAATAATGCTTACATTAACTGAGATAAAGTATATCAATTATGTAAATACCGCTGGAAGAACAACTAGGTCTAGTCCTTAAGTAGTTATGCTAGTGATATTATTTTCTGATTTATGGTTATCCACTAATAACTTAAGACTTTGCAGAGACTTTATAAAGAACTTTAGTAGGTATTGAAAAATTGTGGAATCGCGGTGGGTGCTGCTGAGACCAAAACCAGGCAGTGTCTTTTAAATGCATTTGTCTGTTGAAAATCTCCAAAATCCAAAGAGGAAATAACCCCTCACAATACAATACAGAAAGAATTTATAATGTATGATCTAGTATAAGGCAATTTGAAGTACATTTACGTATATAAGAGGCTTTATTTTGTCACACTTAGCATAGAGAACTTCCTGAGTTCCTGTGTCATACAGGTATGGTTTCAACAGCGTGCATCTGGCTAAGCCCCAAAGTTCTGATATGAGCAAACAAACATTTAGCAAATGTGCTAAAGATCTTTAAAAATTAACTGAGGATTTAAAATCACATCACAAGAGAAACAGTAACTTGCAGAGGTAAGATTGGCATTATCAGGACCATCAGGACCTGATTATTGTGGCAGGAGATTATTCCGTGGAAACGGCTGAATCAGCAGTGTCAGATGCTAAGTATACCTTCTGATACTGTTTGTGGACACCTTTCTCACATAAAAAGTAAACTACTACTGCATTAAATTTAAGAGTAATTTATTCTGAAGACAACAGTGAATGAGTAGTAAATTGTGGCCCTCATAAAGTACTGTGGTTTGACGTCAAGGTGTCTGCAAATTGTTACGATAGCTTGTTGGTTTATTTAAATTCAAATAGCAGAGGCAGCCGAAGTTATTTTACGGGTTTGATTGGTGTGGTACTAAAGCTAAGGTCATCCCTGACAGTGTGGGGACAGACGCTCAGACTGCTGAGGACTAGATCTCTAAGAAAGCACTGCTGTGATAATCCATGAGATTTACTGCCTGAGAGTGTTCTGGAATGTACTGAGATTGCGTACGGAGGTTACGTGGGAAAAATAGATTTCATACATAGCATAGCACACCTGCTAACAATATCTCTTCAAGAGGAAAAATGGTTTATATCCTGTACCAGAGCCTGAACCTAAGGACCAAACAGTAATAAAACTGAGTTCAAGGGGATTTTTATCCTGATACCTGAAAGTTCGTCTCCTTGAAGGGGACTGAGAGTCACAATGCGCTCCTGTTCCCATTCATGCTACTGACCAGAGATGGTGCTGAAGCTTGTCTGTCCCCGGGGGCTTAGCTGGCCCACGTACTGTCATAGGGGGCCACCTGCTGCATTTCCAAGCCAGTTCATTTTGACACAGGATTCAGTGGAGCAGAGAAGATTAACTTTCTGAAAATGAAAAGGACAGATAGAAGAAGAGGAACCGCTTATCAAATATGCACATTTCAGATGGAACTTCACACTCAGTAGAAAGATGTTAGATTGCTGTTAGCTCTCCGGAGCGCTCCTGACAATGTGTTATCAGGTCATGTTTGCATGACAGTGGCAGCCCATGCAGGAAACATTAAGTCATATGACTTCTAAGATGGAATCAATCAAGTGAACAGTACAGATCTTGAAAACTAATTTCACCTTCATAAGGTCTGGTTATCTGTGCAGCAGACATGAGGTTTGTCAGCCCCATTTCAGTATGACCAGGTTCAGCGCTGCATTGAGAATTTTAATGAACCAATACTGCAAAATGTATGAAAGATGACACTGAGATGAATTTGTGAAAAGCCAAGTCCCCATAAAATATAAACAATTACTGAAGGCTTCACCCCCCACTTAGCTCACATAAAATGCCCATTTGAAAGGCCTTTGTCTTGTTAATAATTTACGAGTTTGTGTAAGGCTTTTCTTTTTTTTCCTTGAGCAATATTAGAACCACAAATGAGGGGCTGACACTAACAGAATTTTTATGACTCCGAGGTAAGAATAGCATGGTAAACACAGGGAATTAATTTTCCCGGGACTTTTCTTACTGTCACACAATTTTTTAGAACCACAAATGAGGGGCTGACACTAACAGAATTTTTATGACTCCGAGGTAAGAATAGCATGGTAAACACAGGGAATTAATTTTCCCGGGACTTTTCTTACTGTCACACAATTTTTAGCTCATAGTCATCGACTGTATTAAGAAAACATGGACAGACCTCCAGGAGCTGACCATACCTGCTGTGAGTAGTGAAATAATTTTAGTCACTAATGTAGAGTTACTGGCTGAGGAATAACTAGAAACAGACATTCTATAACATTTGCTTTCAGCCAAGTTGTACGGTTATTTTTGCTCTAATCAGACAATGTAAGCTGAGAAAAAAGCTGAGTGAAAAACTCAGGGATCAGACTACATGACTGTTAACTCAGCCGATCTCGTGCACTTGTGATGTCCCATCCTGGCTTGGCTAGACTCAGGTAGGTGATCTTTTGAATTCTCTGGAGTGGCGCCAACACTCAGGGTCTGTTAGCATAAAGAAACTCTTACTCACAGAAACTTTAACATGTGGTTGTAAAACTATATACAGTTTTGAGATAGTGGCTTGACAAGAGTGAATATATTATTAAATGGGAAATGGAAAAAGGGAAAGAAAAGGAAAGAAAGGGAGATAGATTAGCCCACCTGGCTCATCAGGGTGAGGGTAATTAGTCCTGCACCACTCGGTCAGATTGCCATCTAAAGGAAAATGAAAGAGAGAGAGAGAGAGAGAGAGAGAGGGAGAGAGGGCATTTCCCACTCAGCAGGAGAGAAAGACAAAAATCATCGGTCCTGCATTGGACTTCGCCAGTGAGAATGGGTCCAGGTGTCTGACTCAGCTAGCAAGGGTGTTCTGGCGAAGAGAGAGAGGAAAAAGCCCTAGAGGCAGGTGCAAGCCCCTCTTTAGAGTCCTCGGTTCCTGCCCTTCTGGACACCTGTCCCTCTGGGATTGGCTGGTGATCCTAGCTGCTAGGGGTCAGGAGCCATCTATCACCCCAGCTCCAGTTTGAGGAGCGGGTCAGT
>NW_010392504.1:0-1966 GCF_000710305.1 Buceros rhinoceros silvestris | reverse complement strand
GGTTCAGTCATTGTTCTATCAGGGTCAGTCTCCAGAGGTGCTGTTGCCAGCTAACTAAGGGCTCAGCCTTTAGAGCACTCTATTAGAAAACCCACATTTTCTGGATAAAATTACTTAGCACTGCATTTTTTGAAGACTGTTATCACAAAGGAGGTTGAGAAAAAATTTCAGTCCATGCAATGGGCTCTGGGGATAACACCAGGATAAATCTGAATGTACTCTTCCAGGTTTTAAGAAGGCTGTAACGGGTGGGGTTTTAATTCTTCATGAGCACTTAACATGATTTTGTTTAGTGAAATAATCTTTCTGATCATTCCAATAATTCAATCATCATTTCATATGCTGCATATCCTTGAGCTAGTTTTCACAAAGAATGTGTAATATCTTTTTTTGCTATGACACTCACTAAGTAGAACATGGTGTGATATGTCTCACAGTGTTTTCAGATACTGAACTTCATTCAGTGCCCCTCCTATTGTGTGACAGATGCCCTTCCCATGAAAGAAACGCCAGCTTTGAATGGTTGCGATTGACAGCTGATCTATTTCTCCTCTCTTCATCTTTCCTGTACGAGTGTCAATGCTTATAAGCTCCTTCAGTTTTTTATGCTCTCTTTCATGAAAATGAGGACCTGCCAAAACTACAAGGAGGAAAAGATATAAGGGCTTCTCCAAAACCAATGCCTCCTATTTTATGAAGCTGACCCACAACATCAGAGGCAGATGTTTGTGGACCCCCCCTGCCAATATCCTGTTAAATTCATGTCAGTTTGAAATTGGAAGGCTGTAATCTCCGAAAGGGTTTCTTTCTAATGTGAATTTCTGTAGCTTCGGCGAACATGTAAGCCCACCCCAGGGATACACAAAAGAGTTTAAGTGGTTCTTTAAGGCAAAGAAAAGCACAAGTGAAACACAGGTTTTAAATTAAAGGGGTGGAACAGAATTGGTTTAATGCTTAATGCAATTAAAACCCCAAATCAAGCATTTAAAGTTAAAACAAGACCGATTGAAAGAGAGAGATGAGAGAGATTAATAAATACATACATAGGTATATACAGATACATTCTCTCCCTCTGCACTGAATCCACATCCCCGCTTAGACAAAGACCCATGACACATGGCTGGGTGACCGAGGAGGGGTGTGGGTTGGGGAACGGGAGTTGAGGAGGGTCGCCGTGTCTTTGACCGTCATGTTCCAGTCCAGAAATGAACTGCCCAGGCAAACTAGCGCTGAAGATTGTTTCCCTCTCACCCCTCATAAAATACGTTATCGTATCTTTGTTTCCACTTTTCTTGTGGGCAGAGGTGTTCTGCATCCCTCCATAGGAGATAACATCTGTGTCTGGTCCTGGCAGGATGGCTTCCATCACCGGCTTACAGGGGATGGTCCTTCTCACATCCCTCGCCAGTGAATCTTTGGATGTGGAGGCGGAGACGCCTCACGTGGCCCTTTCCACCCCCTCGAGGAAATGGGAAATCTATCCACGAAAGAGTCTTTTACTGCTGCGTGGAGGAAGAGGTGTTCTTTCTCTCTTTGATAGAAATCCCTCCCTTTGTCCTGTTCTGAAATCAAATGGGTGCCAGGGAATGTTGAAAAGCTCCGCTTCATCCTTCGCCATTGAATCTTGGGATGTGGAGGCGGAGACGCCTCACGTGGCCCTTTCCACCCCCTCGAGGAAATGGGAAATCTATCCACGAAAGAGTCTTTTACTGCTGCGTGGAGGAAGAGGTGTTCTTTCTCTCTTTGATAGAAATCCCTCCCTTTGTCCTGTTCTGAAATCAAATGGGTGCCAGGGAATGTTGAAAAGCTCCGCTTTTTATACGTTTATTCACTGAGGTGTGATTGACATGTCTTGACTCTCAATAAGAAGCCGAGAGGGCTGTGGTGTTCTCTTCCCAAAAGTCAAGAGAAAGTTTTTCCTGTGAAACGAAGAGAAGGAGACAGGGATCTCAGCCCTGCCGGCACC
>NW_010392503.1:867-1187 GCF_000710305.1 Buceros rhinoceros silvestris | reverse complement strand
GCTGCAAACCACTGCTCTGGGCAGAGTCTAATACCACGAGTAGCAGTGAGTAACCCCTAGTACCTGCCCCCTGCAGCGGTGTGTCAGGGCACTGCTCTCCTCTGGAAGATACTGAAATGATGGTCTGTTACTAATTACTTGCATCTACTGCGGAGTAAAGTTTCTGATAGAAGAGAAGAGAACCTCTCTGTAACAGCAGAACTACCAGTAGTAGTGTTGCATATCCTCGGGTGTCATATCAACAACAGCTGCTTCAACCTACCCCGTCGATGAGTATCTAACACCTGTTATCTGCGCGTAGTCGTTACAGTAGCTGGTGC
>NW_010392503.1:0-690 GCF_000710305.1 Buceros rhinoceros silvestris | reverse complement strand
ATAAGAAACTGAACCAGCTGGTAATAAGATTTTATTGTGTAATCGACTGGTATCTACTGTCATTTGTTCTGTAGTTATTACTAGCTCTATTAGCTAGAAGAGTCTAGTAGAATCTACAACAGAATCTACTCACAGAGTTATTGCTAGTGGTTATTACTGCAATTATCTATGAGAGACTCTTACAACAGAATTATTTGTTCATCTCTGTGTGTGTTAGTGTTATTGCAATTACCGATTAAAAACTGTGACTATCAGTATCTAATAAATTAACTCTCTCTTTGTATTTAGTGTCTGCAGCTATTAACAGAATCACCCGTTCAGATGTATCAGGACACGGCAGTAAGAGTTCTCTGTTGGGATGCAGAGGAGCTGATACATGAAAAATAGTTGTAATCTGTTAGAATTCTTTCAGGGAGAAAATCCATCAGTATCTGTGATTATCTACAGACGCTGCCAAAATAATTCTCTACTGTAAAGTCTTGTTATCTGCTAGAGCCTAGTGGTGGCCTTATCTATCAGCAGCTGTTAGCGTCTGTATCAGCTGTTAATGCAACGGCCTGTTCGAATCTCCAGAGTTACCTGTCACCAGCCACAGGGGGTGTAAGAAATGTGTCACCTCTCAGACCCTCAGCAGCATTTTCCAGTGACAGCCACGGCCCACTGCCACCTCCGGGTGTTTGGTACCGGCCG
>NW_010392502.1:0-970 GCF_000710305.1 Buceros rhinoceros silvestris | reverse complement strand
GAAACTACCGACAGAGAAGAGAGAGTCTCGGGAGGGGTAACAGCCACAGCCACACATGGGCTGGCTTTCAGCCAGCGGCAGAACCTCGCGCTGAAGCTCAGGTTAGCGCAGCGTTCCCACGGCCAGGAAAGCACCAAGCAGGTCTCGGGATCAGTAACGCAGATCGCTGACATGCCTGAGAACTCCCACGGCAGGCAGCCCCATTTCTTACACTGTGCGGACAGCTCGGTCTAGATCATGGGCTTACCCTGTATGACCCAGGGGTGAGGAAAATCAACTACAGCACAGCCCAGTAAGGACAGACCATCTTAGACACCCCCATTTGAAGGGGAACCACGAGCACCTGGAGGTGGTGGTGGAGCGATGCCCGGAGGAGGTGGCAAGGCAATGTTGACCACAGCTGGAGGGCCACTAGGAGGTAGGTTGAAGTAATTTGCAGAAGCCTCCTCTTCTGCAGCTGGAGGAGGGGGGAGAGCTGCAGGAAAAAGACACAGTGGTTACAGAAAATCTCTCAGCCTAAACAGACAGAGGGGTTGGAGAAGACACCATCAGTCCTTCCAGAAGGGCAAACTGCTGCTACTGCAGCACGTGTAAACCGGAGCAAGAAGAAGCACTACCCTGACAGAAACTCCAGACAGCCACCATTATTTCCTGTCACCATTATTCCCCAAACCAACTTTGCTTCTTCTGTCATACAACGCTCAGCGGATTATGAAAACATCAACCAAGCCTTGAAAAGCATGGGCTGCCAATACCTCAGACCTAGGTGACTAATTCAGCTTTAGCTTTTCCCTCATGACATCAGAACTCTCTTTTCATCAAGAATTTGCTTCTAGACAAAGCTCGCCTCGCACTCCAGCTGGACCTACTGTAGGTGCCTGCTCTGGGCCCACCAGTGCCTCACCGTCCTGACCTCTGTCCCTGCTCTCAGGTGTTCAACACCAGCCTCTCTCAAGGACGCAGGTCAGCA
>NW_010392501.1:44486-46722 GCF_000710305.1 Buceros rhinoceros silvestris | reverse complement strand
CTTAACAATGAGATACACACAGAGACTGCTTTTCTTGAAGAACTCTGTGTCGGTAATTCTCCAGCTGTGAGCAACTTCTCACACGCAAATTCACACACTTTCAACTAAAAGGAACAGGTAGGTGAGATGAGTGTAACAAGCCTTGGGCATTTCCACTGTGGAACAGTGCTTGGTGAACCTACAATAGACCTGCCATTAACAGATGCCAGGGAATGAAATACTTCTCACAAAGACCAGTAAAGGAGCTCACTGGTGCACTGGTGCAGGAGTGGGGTCAGCATGCGGGATCCATTTCAGAAGTCTCACGACAGACTTTTTCAGTGCATCTCATTATTTACTTTCATGATTTTGACAAGTTCCTTTGAGCTGATCAGGTCCTACAAGAACAGCTTTAGGAATTGTTCCAATTATAATGAAAAAGCCATGAAAATATAAGAATTATCCTCAGCTCAAGATAGATATGTCATAACTTAATCACCTGGCTAAAGTACAGCTCTCATCACCTGATGAAGAAACCTCAGCGGGATCCATAAAAACACAGTCCCCTGACAAACATACCCACGCTGCTATCTGGCATTACAGCCCACAGCTCCCATGGATTAATTACAGCTTCACACTAAGCCCACACAGGAAAGGGCTCAAGGAACAGTTGTGATGAAAAGCCCATGTATTAGGTTTGACTTACACCAAAGAACTGAACCTGCTATGGGCAAGCACATTACCTACCACCTTGACAAACTCTGGGATGCCATCAGGCAAAAGAACAAGGCAGTCCCTTCCATTAAAGGACAACACACAGAAGTTACTTATAAAAGGACTATGACAGAATTGAAGGAGGAACCAGACTTCTTGAGCTGGGTGACTGGAGCGTCAGACCTATGAACACAAATACACACGAGTACATTAGCAAAAAAGAGTATCTGGTTTATTTTGCTAATAAATGCTTCTTGAAAAGCCCTTCCTTTAATTCTCCACTCGCACTGGATTGAAAAAGCTACAATTAGATGTTGGGAGGCATCCAACACCCACACAGTGAGATAAAGTGCAGTAGCAATTCCAAAAGGAAGGACAGAGGCCCTAAACGTAGCTGAAGGAAATGTTTTTCTGCAATTAGAGAGATTAATAGTTTGAGGGAAAAAACCTTCAC
The DNA here is from genome assembly GCF_000710305.1 of Buceros rhinoceros silvestris. Lineage (NCBI taxonomy): Eukaryota > Metazoa > Chordata > Aves > Bucerotiformes > Bucerotidae > Buceros > Buceros rhinoceros. The sequence goes on along the minus strand of NW_010392501.1, from coordinate 45,575 downwards.
AACAAAACCCTGACACAGAATGGACCATGACACCGCAACAACAGCTATTTAACAGATAAATTGTCTCTGGAGGCTGAGAAAGCACCTGTGTAGAGAATATATTGCCTGAGGCTCTGCCTGTGGACCTCAAAGCTGTAACTGGCCACGGAGCATCACAGAAGCTCACACAGCCACTTGATGTGGGAGGACTAGATGAGGTCATCTGAAACCTGTTTTGAACAAGAATGCCTTTACGCTGAGCCTAGACTTTCTTCAATTAACTCCACAAAGAGAGAGGTAAAACACACATTTTAGGAGCAAGGAGGCAAAGCATACCACTGTGTCATTCTGTTTGGCTACTGAAGACCAAAAATCAAAGATGACATACAGCTTATTCCATCTGCCACAGAGGTGTCTGTCTCGAGAGGAAAGGAAGATGACAAGCACAGGGAAACGAGGCTTTGGCGAGGGGGATGACTTTAAGCCTCATAAGCACACACTTCTTATACTGTAAGAAATTTCCTCCCACCCAGACGTTTCACTGGGAATATGACTCCTACCCATCTCTGCCATATCACCAGTGCTATTACGTTATCCTCACTGGAGGGATCAACCACATTATTCCCATGATTCTGCCAAATCTGGCTTCTTTCAGAGTCTAGCTTCAAGGATGATAAGGTTCCTATGAATTCCTCTACACGAGGATGGAAAGCTCTCCCATAGCTTATAGAGGAGCACATGCCCAGCAGCGCTACCTCAGCTATACGACGCCTGCGGCACTGCCTGCACCGATACCCGTTTGTAAGGCAATGGAAGAGCTCTGCTATGGAACCAGTGTGCCAGCAGCAAAGTGGAACAGTCACCTCCTCGCAGTCTCATGCAGTAGTGGAGCAAGGACACTGCCAAAAGTTTTGTTCCAGCGTTGTAACAAGAGGGTCTCTGAAGGAGCCAGCAGAGGGGACAATAGACCTGCTGACGCTAATGCAAAGTGACAAATGGGGCACTCGCTGTCAGGAGCTGACTGGGCAACAGAGAAAAAGGCTCAGCATCTTCATGAGCAGGGATGCAGCATATCCTCCACAGCCTCCAAAAGGTCAGAAAAAGCAGGAA
>NW_010392501.1:34834-44390 GCF_000710305.1 Buceros rhinoceros silvestris | reverse complement strand
CAGGAATGCATCTCTCGTGTGGAGCAATAGGTTGCACTTACACTCGCGGAAGGGCAGCACGCAAAACACGGACCCCTGCAAGCTACCCGCTAGCTCAGAGAGAGATCGAGTCCACGTCACAGCACTCCATTCTCCTGACACATCAGGGCCCGCAAAACGCTTCAGACAGCACTTGTGTACAGCCTGAGCAGGGCATGCAAATCATCGTCGCAAAGGCAACTGTTCCTTCTAATCTCACACACTTTGTATAGAGAGGCCGCTCTTTGTTCTCTCGAGAAAGGCAGGGCTTTTTCCTGAAAGCTGTACTGTGTTTTCTAAGACACACAGAACAGCAAAATCAGATGGCCTGGGCCAAGGGACAAAGACAGACTGAGCTCAATAAAGTAAAAATCTCAACTTGATGAAGTACAGATCAAAAATAAAAAGATAAATGGTTTTTCACATATATAAACACTTCTGAGCAACGGCAAGTGCCAAGAGCGCTATTCAGGATTAGGGATTTCTCTCCCTCTACTTAATCTCCTCACTTTCAAAGATCTTGTACATGGCAGCTTTTGAAGTGAAAAACAATAATGGTAAGTTTTAAAAAAAAAAGTTTAAGGCTGGAACACTTGGTATTCCTTCCCTTCCAAAAGCCTAGTATCATTTGCTAAAATCCTTTATCTAGCGTATTTGGCACCAAATGAGTAAACAGGCAACGGAAGACAAAAAATATAGTATCAATATCACATTTCTATCTTCAGAGGCCCACCAATAATCCGAGGCATCATTAAAGTCCCCTTATTAATGTTTTTAATGAAGATGAAATAATATTGATGTAAGTGTTCGCATTCTGAAAAAAAAAAGGGACACATACTTGGAGACAGAGTTAGGACGGTTGATTATACCGAAGCTTTTTTATTTTCCCTTAACTGGTGCTGAGCACACAGAACGATAGCACAGGGACCGATAAAGAACACTGCAGGCCTGCAATGTTAGGTTGAGATTTTGCAAAGGCTCCGAGCAACTAAATCCTATTGAATTTCAATAGGAGTCGGGCACCTAGCTCCCTTAGGTGCACTGACAAAGCCTTTCACGGATTGCCTTAGCTCTTTGCTCCCTAGAGGTTTCAGCCAAATCCTAACGCGGGCAGTTGAAATTGTTCCACTGACTACAAAAGCCTCAGCTTTTGTCAGCGGTGAAACTCTGCATGTGAAGATCCCCGAGCACGGCTGCGTTAGAACAGCTTTCCACACCGTCACCCCTGCACAAGTCTGCTCACGACGCGGTTGCCTTTGCTTTTGAACTTTGTTGCTGATGATATCCACCAGGAATTCACAGAAGCAAATTAAGCTGGGCTTGCACAATTGATTTACGGTACGTGTTTTAGCATGGAGTTCTCTCCCATCACAACACACGCTCGAGAACTAGACTTTAAACCCAAAGCATTTGGCAAGAGAAAGGCAGTGTCGACACACGAACACAGGCGCAAAAATGATTAACCCCCCTCGTTTCTGCTTATTTCATGAACCTCTCACTGGGGCTTCATAAAAGCCTCCAGAAGGAACTCATATGGGACCCCCTCCTTCAAAGTGAAAACCCCTCTGGCTTCACTTCACTTCCCAGAGCAGCACGTGCTTCACTGTATATCTCACTGAATTCAAAAGAATCATTCACCTACTGAAGCTGAAGCACGCACTTTGCAGGGACGCATCCTCATTCGTGAGTATGTACAATATGCTAATACGAGTAGAAAGGAACTGTTACAGATATTTTAAAAACCAGTCAATGCCACGTAGTCTATTTTTTTGTATTACAGAGAACTTTTCATATTAACACTATTTCCACAGTGGCTACTTTCCCTGATCTCATTATTTTTACCATGTCAAGTGTCCTGTTGCATGCTTTTTATCAAACAATCTGCCTGATTTCTTTTCAAGAAAGCTACTTCACATCCACTGTGTCCTACATGGAGCAGTTGCTCTGCTCCACAGCTAACACTGAGTTCATCGGGGACCTCATGAAGAGAGAGCGTACCTGGATTTTCCAGCTATAAATGACTGGGCAATAAAAACTATTGTGTCTTCCAGCAAAGCCTGTGTTATAGCCTCAGACTATCGCTGTTACAACACTAGTACTTTTTGAGAGAAAATAAATAAGCCACACAGAAGGAAGAATCTGGCCTTTATCAGCTCAGCTTACCCTGCAGCAGCTTCTCTTTGTGTACCTAAAGGGGAACGTAACGGTAGACGGCACTTCTAAGATGTAATGGCCAAGCCCTGGTCACCTGCTACACGGTTTGGTAACAGCAACACTTGACATCTAGCATGTCATAAACTACTAATGTTCTTTTCTGGTTTTTTGAGACCACACTGAGAGCAGCCAAGAAGCAACAATACATTTTAAAACAGGAATTACAAAGATTATTCATGAAAAAGTAATTTTGCTCCACTGGTTTTGAAAAGTGGAAAACAACATTAAGCTTTCTGAAAATATTCATTTTTCCTCCTTACTCATCTGACAAAGTTCTAACTTCTGACCTCTCTTGTGTAGACAAGACATCCCCACCCCTCCCACCCTTCCTCCAAGAAGGGAGTTACAAAATGGTACTGTGTGCTGGACAGCCTTGCTACAGGATTCTGAGCTCTACGCTTTCAGCTCCTCTACATGGTTTTTGGCTTTATGGGACCCTCTCCGGGATATGACGTGTTCCACAAGAAAAATATTTCCAAAAGAGAGAGAGGTCACCAAAGCAGGACATTACCTCTACTTCCACACACACTCATGACAGCCTCTTTTTCTAGAAGCAACATGTTTTCAAAATGCATCCTCCAAAAGTAAAGATTTCTGGCCTGAGCAATGACCATGCCCTTCAGGAACAGTTTAACAAGAACTAAATTTCAAATGACTAATGCTGGTTTCAACCACCTCCAGAGAACAAAGGGAAAAAAGAACATTTTCATTTCTTCCAGACTGGCAGGACAGTGTGGCAGGATAGAGCGATCAAGCTCTGAAACAACATCCTGCACGGTTAGAAGTGGGACATTCCTTTTACACACCTGGCAACCGCTGCTCAGTCATGCTATCGGGCTCAGCGTTGATAAGAGTTCAAGTACCATATTTCTGTTTGACATTCCCATAAACACAACCTGCTTTTGCCTCAACATACTTGAGCTCTCTCCCAGGCCTGCTCCAGGGAATACGCATCGCGCTCTTCCACACAGCTGCAAAAACAGTCACACGCTAAACCTGTAGTCCAGGCACTTAATACTCCTCACAGGAAAACACATGGGCTAGTTTAAGCTAATAAAAAACCTCTCAGATGCCATATGTACACAGCCCATCCCGTCAGCATTTTACAGCTGCCTCTAAAATTTGTGAAGGTGGAGAGGAGAATTATTTGACATGCAAAATAAACCTAACGGAAGGGAACAAAGTCAGCATTTTCAGCTAAGTGGCAAATACTGAATGTGAGTAGTTTCCTCCTCGTGCCAACTCTGCACGCTCGTTCTAATCAGCGAGCATTAAACAGTCGCAGCTATCATTCAGCGCATCGGGATTATAGCATACCAAAATGGGAAGTTAATTTATACCAACCAAAGCGCATGATTAACTCAGGGCAAACTCCCCCTAGAACTTTGATAGTGTTCCAAACGCACCAAACTAAACTTAGATTTGCAAAATGAAGATATAAGCCAGATCCCTCTGAAGTTGCATACCCCATAACCAAGCTACCGTTATGTGCACAGACTTATATTTTTACTTGGATTCATGTTTCTGTCAGTTTGGGGTCCAACATAAATAAATGGTGCGACAGAGGCAGCTCTTTGCAGAATTCAAAGTTACGAAAGGAGAACTCCAGCTCTGTGAAACTCCCTTCACTCCCTATCACCTTTCCCCCGCTCCCTTTACAAATAGAGGACAAGTGCACTATTCATTGCTGGAAGAAAAAAAGTCTTAAAAAAGCCACGGCCTTCTCAGTGGCAGCTGGTCTGAGCTCCAAGACATCAAATATCTCAGGAAACTAATGGGCATTATATGGCATGAATTTAACACACACCCCCCCCCAAACTGATATTTGGCAGAATCCAACAACACTGTACTCCAAAACTCTTTGAAAAAGGAGAGACCTTACAAAAGAAATGCCTAGGACATGTTAAGAATAAACTAAAGGCTCTGCAGCAGCACATAGGATAAAGGCAGCTGATGGAGAAAGCAAAAGCTACCGAACCAGAAGAATCCCCTCTGCGGAGTGGAACTTGTAGAGGGAAAAACAATTGCACCTTAAAGGAAGAGGCACAAGGAGCGTGGTTTAGAGACAGATGAGCCTTTTCTGTGCTGAAATACTGGGCAATGCAGGACCGGATGAGACCACTTTAAAATACATGTTACTAGACAATCAAAGCACCACTTATGCATTTTAAATGCATTAATGTATCAGAACATCCAAGTGGTAGCAGGGGAGTGGGACTTCATACTATTGCATTACTATTGTGTTCCTTTTCCTGAAGCTCGAGACCTGTCTGCCCTGTAAGTGAGCTGTACTTCCAGCTGACTCCTGGCACGATTCTTTCTAGGAATAGCTGAATTTTCTAGGGCCTTTGCAATCTGAAATTTACAGTAGCTTAAGTTAGTAATTAAACAAAGCATGTGTTTGAAAATGCGCTATTTCCAAACGTGTTTTCCCAATACCTTACGTGATAAAGCAAATGGCTTACTCCACAGCTAGACAAATGCTGTCAGGTTTTGTTTTGCTTTGTTTCTTAATGTCAGAAGTTCATACAATTTTTTAGCCTTACTTTCACACCTTCTCTGCAGTTCTCAATACTCACCATTTCAAAAAGTTGCTCTCAGTATGTCTGTCCTGCTTAAGCCTCTCAAGATCCCATTGTGTTAGATGTGGTATTAACAAAAACCTGTAAGTCTAGCCTGGACGCCAAAGGTCTTACTGCCAAACCAGAGAGCTCGATTACTCCTGGAACCGAAGATGCTCATCCCACCCAAAAAAATGCTTGTTTAGCAATGAAGAAACCAGCAAGAACTGACATTTGGTACTAGCTGACTTAACAGCAATGAAGCAAGAGGTTACATTAAAGAATGGCGACTCCTTGCTTTAAAGCTACACAACAGTATTAGTATTAGTTAGTATTCCCTAACCCAAGATACAAGCCACCACCTAAGTGACAAACAACTGAGCCATGTGATAACACGATTTCACAACACATCATTAGGAGAGGAGATGATGTTCCTTCCACTGTAAAACACATTTTTAAAGCAATATTTTCTCAGTATGTAAAATAAATAATTTCCAGGCCAAGTTCTTTTCTAGGACTAAGAGAGAGGGGGAAAAGGGAGTCCTGGTGCACGACCAGAGTAACACACGAACAGTGCATGTACACAGCCTGGCTTACACCCTTTGTTAATGGTTTTACAAAAGAAATAGTATCTCAAGTGGCCAAGACATCAGAAATTATCGAATGTTAAAAGTTTTAGCCAACCTTACAGGAGCAAGAGGCTCCTTAAACTGCAGTTCAGTTTGGATAGTTTCCCAGTTTTCTTAAAGCATCAGTAAAAGAGTGTAAAATATGGAACCCAGGCTCAGAGCCCTGTCCTCTTCTGCTGAAGGGAGTGAGGCAGCAACACCAACTCACCTATTTGGAGAGTTCCTTCTCAGTGGACAAAACAAGCGGGTTTGTCACACTTGGACCTGCGCCCTATTTCCAGCTCTGCTAAAAATGGTTTTAACAACCACCTCATGTTTCCCTTTCCCAAACACATACGACATTTGACATTGTACAGGAGTGTCAATTGCTAGTACTGTTCAGGGTGTAATTAATAGCAATTACATTACTAGAAAAGCACAGGAGAGACTGCTTGGTGTACACTGTGCATTTCCTCATCAGCTGGATGGCCAAAGAAAACCCTCTAGCCATGAAAGCATGGTACAGCTGTGTCCCACAGCTGGGCATCTGAATATTTATAAGCTATTGCACTTGGGATACCAAAGCTGATGACATGAGTGCATGTTTTAATAAGTCCATCAATAACATTTTCCTCATTAGAAATCTGCCCCGGCGCGTTACATCAGAGAGTTCTGTTATCATGAGCCCTATCACGTGTCCCAAGCACTGCTAAAGCCAGCAACATTGGCCCTATTTAAACAGCAAGCTTTACGGTACTCAGAACATGGTAGAAATGCTCTGGTAATACTATCTGTGGCTTCACACCTTTGGAGCAATAGTGACGAGTATTTCATGCTATGAAGACATGAGATGTGTTCATCTCAGGTGCTAAACGATCCTGAAAAACGCCGCGGAAGTCCTCTTTTTAAACACTTGGTGGATTATTTGCAGGCTGTGGGAATTATCTCCAACGAATTTCCTTGGCTTTTATGTTTAAGAAGATAGCTAACAACGGTGGCTGTAGAATAAGCAATGGATTCTCAGCACAACGCTGGTGGTTACCACCATGTGACTCCTAGCTTTGCTATGGGAAGTCACATCTGACTGCTTCAGTCTTGAGCAGAGTGTTAAACACGCACATGCTGATTCAACATGCGAGGATGGTGAACAAGCTTCGCAGAGAGGAAGAAAAACCCTCTGCAAACCAGAGATATTTGTACACTAACTGGCTACTGCAGTGATGTTTTCCATGGAAATTCCAGCCCCATTAGTTTTGGCAGCAATTAAAGACTACTTTTGGAATCCTTAACAACACTCAAGGAGTTCCTTTTAACTTCATGTTCTGTAGTTCCTTCTGCTCTTTAAAGCAAGGAAAGCAGTTTGGGTTTCAACCTTCAGCTTGTTTCACTGTTAAAATAAATACAAAGATAAGTCAGACAGAATTCAGGCTCAAAGGAACCCCGCTGACGTGTTTACTCCTCTGAGAGCCACGAAGCTCCTGTTTTGCTCAGGTTGTACCTCTCGCTGCTGCTCAGTACATTGTGCAACTCTGCCCGAGAGCCAAGGCGGTCACAGGACTCTGTGATAAAAGCAGCTATTCAGAGATTTGGCAGGGAAGATACTTCTGACATCTTGTTTCATCTGGATCACAGGATGAGGTTTGGCTTGGGGCTTTAACACTAAGCTGCCTGTGCTACATCATCCAGAGCCGTTTTCTGACACCTCTTCCACTGTCTACCACTTTATCGTTGACTATTCCCATCCAAGGGAACAGGATGACCCTTGAAGCAAGCTGAAATCGTAACGCACAGGCGCAGCTGAACCTATCTGTTGAAAAGGGAAGATCACACCCTTACACCACAGATATCTAAGTACTGAGCCACCTAATCAACGGTTTATGCTCCTTGAAAGGAAAACACAAACAAGAGCCAGCACGGATCCGGGCACCAGACATGCAACTGCACCATAATCCATCTTCCGCTTTTTTCTATAACTAACGGAAATAGGTGCATATAAAGGAAAATTCATCTCAACTGTCTTAGGCACCTTAAGATGTCATAAGCTACGCCTTCAGGAGTCCCTATGCCTTCCCATGAAGGGAAAGCCCACGTGATTGGCTTATACTGCCATAACTATATACTTACCTAACATACTTCCCTAACCTTGAGACAGCCAAAGCTGCAAAGCAACCCAGCGTCAGCCTGGAAGGACTGCTTTGAATTATCCAACAGAGTATTCTCAGCTTGGAGCAACAGCATGAACAGCAGAGGAAATTACCTATTGGTTCTCACTTTTAAAAGAGGTTTATGAGGGGTTTCTATTTTGGGGCTGGTCTCCCTAGAGAGGTCCATGTGATTACCTCGCCTGCCTCCAGTTCCCTCTCAAAACACCCAAATCCAGGAGTTGATCTGGACAGATCAGGAGGTCAGGCATGTCAGAGGAGACTTTAACTTCCTGAAAGTCTTGAGAAAATAAGGAGCCCAGCAGCAAAGAAATACCCTCTGTATACCCTGAGAGAAAAGATTTTGTGTTAATAATCAGACTCATTGGGATTCTCTAATATTTGCCAACACCCAGCTTCAGGAGGACTTACTGCAAGTTTCAGCCAAAGCTACCGGCTTCCCAAAAACAAACTAACTAGAAATGCAAACAACTGTCCACCTCAAGACCCTCAAAGCCCCCTTTGATCCATAAGTTTTTCTACAATAATATCATCTTTCTACGATTAAGTAGGTTTTTTCCCTTTGATTCCTGTCACTTACGTTTACCAAAACAAAAAAGTGACAAAATGCAAATCACTTTCAGAAGGAATTTTTTTAAACCTGTGAAACAAGAGGTTTATTTTTCAATGTCAAGGACAGTTCACTTGTCATGAAACTCAATCTAAAGTTGAGTGAAATGGGAATGACTTCCTCAATGTCCTCTCTGTCACCATCCACCCACATACTCCTTCACATTGTTACGTGACTGTTTCCAGGTAGGAAAGAGGACCATTGAGGGAAAGGACCCGACACCTGGTTTCAAAGGTTCAGTTCCACAGAGGGATGTAACTCGTGGTTCGTTGGAGCGCGAGCTCAGCAAAAAAAGCAAACCAATGCATCTTTGTTCAAGAATGAACATGTATTCATCATGGAGTCACTTACTGAATCAACCCAGATTGATTAAACTTCTTTCATTAACTGATTTCAGCTGATCTGGTTTATTAACATCTATATAACCCACCTGGGGCCCTTGAACATCTGCTCCACTCGTCTGACTTGTATTAGGAAGCTCAGGCCCCTTTGTTTATAATCAACATTTCTCAGATTTCTGTTAAGACTTTTAGATTCCCTTGATCTTTCTCAAGAACTTTGGGAGTTAGCAGCTCTTGATCTCCATATAATCATTTATTGCTGTTGTCCAGCAGAGCTGAACACAATTCTCCAGTGCTCAGACAGAAATCATGGGTAGTTCTCAACAACTGACAGCTCTGCTGGTCTTCCATAAAGGGAGACATAAGGTTTGGGCTCATGCCTGTCCATGCATTTTCCTTTTCCATGCGCAAATTCTTCAACGTACTCCAAATTTCTGCATGTTACACAGGATAGTATCAGCTGATAAATTTCAAGGTAAACAGGAAAATAGAAGAGCATACCCAACCACCACATCTTCAATATAGCCTCTGCATATTGGAGGCAGAATTTGTTCTGCAAAAATCAATTAGGAATTTTCCTGTATTGTACACAGAAATATGATCTGTAATTGATTCTGTTGATGTGAAATAGCTCAAGATTTTTACACATATTCACCAGTTATTTTGAGGTTATTTCTAACTAGTATGAGCTGTTCAGAGAGCTGCTTTTGAAAATAGTTAAGAGTTAATTGACTCTGGGGGTGGGGAGCGAACTTTGTAGAGTACAAGCCATAGTATGTTAACACAGACAGTATCTCACACTATATTGAGCTCCACTAAGATGAAAGGCTTAGAGGGTTCACTGTATAATAAAAAGAGCTCATGTAAGCAAAATGAAATAAATATTTACAAAGAGAAAACTGTCTTTAAATTCCTAAAACCCACTCCACACTGAAGAATCACCATCATGTTAGACAGAAACATTGCCATGGCGAAGAGCAGGGGGTAGGGGAATGAGCACAAGCAATAGCATTCCTTAGAAAAATATTTATCCAAAAGTAGT
>NW_010392501.1:28382-34734 GCF_000710305.1 Buceros rhinoceros silvestris | reverse complement strand
CTGAACCAGTCAGTTCTATCTCATGTTCAGCATCATACTATTAAGCCAAGTCAAAAGTTTCTGTGGTTACTATCAGATGAAATGAGCTAATTTCCCCTGAGAATTGGCTACACTGACCAGATGTCTTAGCCAGCTACTCCCCCGATGGAGCAGGAGCAGCACATGCAATGCCTTCTCTGTTACTATGGAGATGGGTTTTCCCATCCACTATGCAGCCGGGAGTATAGTAGCTACCAGCTGTTGTCTCGACTACTCCATCAGGAGAGACTGAGGAGAGAAAGTGGGAGACGTAGGGCTGAGCTTCTCCCAGCCCTGGACCTCATAAACTTTAACCACAGCATCCAACCCTCAATCTTCTGAGCCGCCGCGCGGGCTCGTTGCTATTGTTTAAAGCCGCCGTACAGTGCTTCCTCCACCCACCGGTTTTACAGACCCGTAGCAGGTCAGCGGCAGCACACAACCGCCTGGGATAACATGTTTGATCGCTGTGCTGGAAATTTAAGGCTTCTCCAACTCACGCTTCTAGTCCAACATTCCCAACTAAATGGTTTTATGAGCTTAAACCTAAATCTCCAGCCGTAACCCATTTCAGGTCCTTGACATTATTTTCGCTTCATACTTTCAAAGAAAAACTTCATGGATTAATGGCTCCCTATCCTTCCTGCGAGGCTGGTTAATGCCTTTGGTTCCCACTCCTTTTTAACTCCTGTGGAACTTTAATCCGCCTCTGACCATGCTGATGAGCTGCACAGAAACAACACCGGTTAGGATTTTCATTCTTGTGTTTTCTTTTTGAATGCAGCCAAGTTCAAATGTCTAATTATAACATTGCAGAGTTAATGATCAATTTAACAAAGGCTTTAGAGTATCTTTGAAGTCATAACAACAAGTCGAAGGGGGGTTTAAAACGTTAACTGCACGTAGAGAGCTTTCTTTGGATTATCTCTCTCACTTAAAGTTGAGTCATTTCTGAATCCCTCCAGCAACCCCATGGCTCGATCTGGTTGCCACACAGCACAGAGCTCTAGCTAGTGTTTATTTTATAGCTCTGGGCAGCACCAATCATTACCTTATTAATTCAAGCATGTTTAATTCAATGTCCTTCAACTACTCAGTCATGCCTATTTGTAACTTTTAAGCAACTCCAGAAAGGTACAGCTTGTCACCACACTTAAACCTAACAGGCGCTAATCACTAAGGTTAGACGTACAACGTAAGTCGGGGAGATATTAAGACAGCTACAAGTGATGTTCACTTGCATGTATGACATGCAGCCCCTGCTCCTTTTGCTTAAGACACACTTCTTTTCTGCTTACCAGACAGGCTGAACTTGCCTTCAGCTGTATGTATCTCCCGCTGATGTCAGAGAGCTATAAATACCCATCAGCAAACACACTCTGACCCGTTTACTTTTTCATCTGACATATGTAGCCACTCATATTTTGTATATATTAGGCACCACTGCGATGCTGAATCAGCACATCTAGAAATAACAATAAGGGCACGCTCGCCCTGGAGCAGCTCACCCAGGCAGCAGCCACGGCCCCCCTAGCTTCCCTTTTACAGCAACCCTCCGGTCAGCATCACCAGACGCGCTTTGCAGAGGGGTTTGTGTGTCCACCCCTCAGGTATCAGACAAGGGTGAAGGCGAAAGGCATTAACCTGCTGATAAAAGGTTAAGCAAGGAGTTCGGATAGCAAAGGGGTGGGTTATAGGCCAGGAGGCCGATGTTGCTGGTTGTCCAAAGCGAGCTGAGGCGGAAAAGCCCACCAAAACTTCTTGAAGAACAGGGTTGGACATTCTTCCCATTTAAAGCGACAAGTGAGGAAACTCCCCTAGCAAGACGCAGAGACAGTCTCCAGAGGTGGGCACTGTAAGAGGAACAGTTCAAAGGCTGGACCAAGCAATTTAACAGCCACCCTGCAGCTTGCGCAGCGTGTCAAGGCTGCGATGAAGAACTTCTCGGCCTGTAAGGGGCTTATATATGGGGCATTATCAACAAAGAAAAATTATATATTTTTTTTCCAGTGCTGCAGTTACAGATCACAGTAATAGCATGGTGACATGTAGGCTAAGTAAAAGCTGGATAAACTCAGTGAAAATCAGAGTTTCCTCTCCAGATCAGCCAGGGCAATCAGATTTCCTTTCAGATCTCCTGGGAGATTACATCTTACTGCTTTCTTCATTTAAACCCAACTTCCCCAAACCTTATCTAGCGGCAATTTCCACTTCATGGTGAGTTTGTTCATTACATTCAGGTCCTTACTCTTACAGCCCTGCCACAGCAAAGGGTCACGGATGCTTCTGTCTAAAGATCCCTGAAGCTCTGATAAAATGTAAAACAATAAAGAAGTGAGAGCAGTCAGTCGGCATCACACTAAAATAGGCTTTCAGTGAATACCGAAGTACAACATCACTGCAACAAGACCATGGAGCTGGCTTTCTGTTTTGGGGGGAGTTCACTTAAACTCTGAAGAACGCTAGACTTTCCAGAGATGATCAGGGTACTTGTATTCCCCAGAAGTAAAGGGATGATTTTTTGCTCTATTTTTAAAGCTAGGGGGAAAAAAAAAAAAAAATCACATGATGAAATGGTACTTCAACATTATGTCACAACCATCCCCACCACTCTTCTGAAGAGTACAACACACATTGTGCTGCAGCAGCATTACAGTATCTTATTTAATTTTTCATAAAATACAACTGCCTCCAACAAAACAGAGTGAGGTATCACATTTATTTGCTTCTCCAGGCTTTGAAAGCACAAGGACTTTGTTTAAATCATAAAAACCATCAAGCTCATTAGCTCTCCTGAAGACACACACGTCCCTAAAATCAGGGGGTGCATCATGAAGGCACAACATTTTTGGTGGATACCATACACAACAGCTATCAATATGCATTATATCCGGAGACAAAGCCTTCACAAGCGTTTTGGTGATTTAGTAACCCCTAGGAGCAAACTTCCCACACCTGTAGAGAAAGTTGGATTTTTAAGCATAAACTGTGCCAGACACAGTGGTGGCAGGACATCTGTCAATGGACACTTCTTTGCCTACATCAGAAATATCCAGTCATGCTTTTTAGAGATTTTAGATGCTTATCTTTCACTAGGCCTGTATCTGTCCCACCTCTCTTTCTGCTCTTACTGGGAAACCCATGGCTCCACGCATAAATCTGTGCCGGAGAGGGGCGCCTCTGGAGCCTAGCTTTGACATGTCAGCCTTGGTTAGACGGCATGTGTTCACACTTGAGCCTCGGGCAAAAGCAGCACTTGTGTTCCTGAAAGCTATGAAGTTTAAATAAAAAAACCCCACCTAAACCAGAAAAGAGCTCTGCTGTACCACAGCGAGGTAAGTGCGCTGATTTTCTGCCAGATCCAGCAGCAGGGAGGGATAAAAGCAGTGAGTGCCAGCTCTTCAGCAGGCTATAGAACTCTCATTCTACTGTTTGAAGTTAATCCGAGACCAACAAGTGTAAAACCCATGATTGAGACAGGGAACAACCACAGCAGCAAAGGAGCCACTGCAGATAACTCTGGCTTGCACCTCTTAGGAGAACAGCTCATACCCAGGGGACAGGCAGGTTAATTTTTGCATCCATTGAGACTGAATTCAACAGAAACCATCTCAGAAATGCTGGCACAAACATTTCTTTTTCAGACAGAACCACCGCAGCGCAACAGAGCTCCTTCTCATCATTTAGCAGCTCAGTTTTTGAACACCCAAAACACTCAGGGAGAGAGATTCTGCATTTTTAGGCATTATGTTCTGTGGTGCAACATGTATAGCTCCAGTCTGGGTCCTACCAGGAGCCTGCTCCAGTGCAGGCTTCCCATGGGGTCACACCTCCCTCAGGTGCATCCACCTGCTCCAGTGTGGGGTCCTCCATGGGCTGCAGGGGGACAGCCTGCCTCACCATGGTCTTCACCATGGGCTGCAGGAGAACCTCTGCTCCAGCTCCTGGAGCAGCTTCTCCCCCTCCATCTTCCCTGACCTTGGTGTTTGCAGAGCTGTTTCTCACATACTCTCACTCCTCTCAGGCTGCAGTTGCACAGTTTTTCCCCTCTTGTTAATAACGTTATCACATAGGTGCTATCACTGATGGGCTTGCCGTGGCCAGCAGTGGGTCCATCCTGGAGCCAGCTGGCATTGGCTTTATCAGACACGGGTAAAGCTTCTAGCAGCTTCTCAAGAAGCCGTCCTTGTAGCCCCCCCACTACCAAAGCCTTGCCATGCAAACTCAACACACCAGTAATTAATTGCCATCATTTTTCATTTGATAATGGTCACTGATTCCAACACTTTGCTTAGAATAAATCTAATATCTTTCTATCCTCCATGTTCTCAATCACTCTTAGCTGTTCTTTCTGAACTGCAGAGTACGCTAACACAAATGACTGCAGAATCAGGATCATACGTGATTTAACAAAGCACATCCATACATTAGCAGACTGTTCTGGGCTCTTAGTTAAACTGAAGGGCAAATCACTGGGTCATGGCACAGTCCTTTTTACACATTTGTTGTGTAGAAATATGTACACATATTTCTTTTCTTGGAACTGGCAGTAATGCTACTCTAAATCAGACAGCAGCGATACTCCTCTGAACCCCGAAGTTCCACAAAGTGCCAAAACTTGATTTCAGATGCACTGGAAAATGTGACAGGCAGATACCAAACCCAAATCTAAAATCCCACCCGTCAGCAAAGAGGGAATAAGCATCTACAGCTCACCATTTTAAACTACAAGTGAAACCTTTTTCTTTAATAAAGCTGAACAACAGGCAGACATTGAGATTTTGGGCTTACAAGTTTATTTTCAGGTCTGGTCCACGTATATTCACAGTGCAGCTGGCAGGGAAGATCAAAGCAAAATGCAGCTGAAAATGCCACTTTTCATCTGACTTCAAGGTTTGCTGTGTTTCACAGGGTTTCCATTGCCAATAATAAATCTCTCCCTGCCAGCTGCAGTAGTTACACCAGCCGATCACAGAGTGCACGCTGCAGGACAGCTAAACCCTTCAGAACTTGGAGAGGTGCTCCAAACTTGAGGTGGTGACAGCACAGCGACTTTCAGGGACAGTTCCCAGCCACAGCACTAATTACCTGTTCAGGCTCCTGAGGGCAACCTCTCTGAACAGCACCTACATCAACACTGCTGGTGGTGCCAACCCCAACAGCAGCACTACGGGGAAGCAAATCCAGACAAACAGGGCTCAATCTTGAAAGCAACCACTAAAAGAAAGATTTTGATGTAGCCGTTCCAGACCCCCTCCTCTAGTAGCGTATCTCTCCTTTGCACGTATTAAAATGATGGTTTGTACAATTCCTCTTCACACAGAAGAGGACTCCTGGCAATCCAGGATTCACAAGAAAGCGCACAAATATTTTTGTTTCTTCTCGACAAAATCAAATCTCCTCAAACCAGACTGCAAAGAGCAAAGGGCTTCGCAAACATAGTAAATGCCTCCAGATACTTAAAATACAGTGTTTATTTTACTTCAAAAATTTTTAGCCGAAATTGCTTTAAAGCAAGAAGTGCAAGGAAAATAGTTGGGTCTTCTTTTCTTTTCATTCCCAGCCTCTTAAAACACACCGGTTGGTCTAGACCTACATATCACAGGCTAACGTAAATAAATGTATGTTTCATAAAATTTATTCCACAGACAGGAGCTAGACCACTGGACAGATGCAGCAACTCTATTTTAAACATTTAGGGATCCTTTTTCACCCCTCTTTCCGTTTCCCTGCCCTTTGCCTTTGATCCGGCCCCACCCTTGGGGTCAGTCACTTTCCCTTGGGGGTGGAGGTGCTGGCACAGCTCTGCTCTGCCAGATGTTTGGAGGGAAGTTTCACTCCAAGAGACAGAAGAGGTGCTGAGAAGGGCTGAGCTTCTCCCTTGCTGGCTCTAGTTGAGCCTTCCAATTTGTGAATTAATACCTAGAATAAGAAACCAATGCACAGAAGAACACAGAGGGACAGCGGATGAGGGAAGATACCCTATTTATCTGATAGTTCAGACGTCTGTCACTTGTGCTAACAGGTACTTCACTACCTAAAAAGTGGAGCACAGCTCTGGGGAAGAGTGTCCTTCAGCCCAGCCCACCTACAGCTTCTGTTCTTCAGTCCTTAAGTCTCTGTTTTACATTTTGGGCTCAAAGCACAAAGGGGCCCTTCATTTACAGCCAACTCCCAGGCACCACAAGTAGCACACGAAACAGGAGCAGCAATCACAGAAACACGTTCTTGGAAGCTCACAGGAAGCCCAGAGTGGAGATCTGTGCACTTTTCTCTTGCTCAAGGACAGGCTTGCCTGCTTCCCTCCAAGGTCTTCACCAGCGAGGAAAGCATG
>NW_010392501.1:23977-28271 GCF_000710305.1 Buceros rhinoceros silvestris | reverse complement strand
AAAAAAAAAAGCCATAAAGGTACTAGAGGGGGTGGAAGGCAGGTCGCAAATTTTAACAGCATTTAGTACATTAACTCTTACCAATTTTTCTTTTGAGAACTGACCTTGTTGAGGAGCTTGAGATCCCCACTGTAGACTCTAACACTTGTTCTTAGTTTTTCCTGCAATCACACCTTATCGTTCCATGGAAACATTTGCCTTCATTTTTGTAAAACATTAAAGGAGACAGAAGAACCACTATTTTAGAATTGGCCCATGAAATAAAAAGCTGTGTATTCATCTCAGAGGTACGCTCATGCATAAGCCCACAATTTTCTGATTTATTATGAATCGTTTGGCTTGTGAAGGGAAGGCAGTGAACCTACTAGTCTAGCACAGTTTAACAAGTGATAGCTAAAAAACCCCAAAGTGTTTTCTTGGGAAAAGGCTGGTCTGGTGACACCGGCAGCACTGGTGACTGACCCCTAGGGAAGTGGGACAGTCATACACAGATGGGAAATAGCTGAGAAGGAACTACATGGAAGCACTGAAACATTAGACCCTACCTAGGGGCTGCAACCTCTAGTGTGAGGTCCAGATGCTGAAGTCTGAATGAGTTAGCATCACTGTGAAGGAACCGATCCCAAGTGACAGATAGATTAGATTACATAAAGTTCCATTTCTGGCTGCCCACAACAGCCTCTACTTCAAACAAAGGCCTGACAAGCTACCAACAATAAATAAATGAAACTAAAAAGCAAATTGCTTTGAAACTTTAGCCTTACAGCCAGGAGCATTACAGTAAGCCCTTCTGTGAAAAGGACTGCTTCAGTTTGACCCAGTACTGCTTTACCAAAGCAACTGGAAATTATTGATTTCCTGTGGTATGAATTGAGATGAATAATAAATAAATAAAAAAAAACCCTTAGAAATTGCAAATAAAAGGCCTTCTTTGTTCTGTCTATCACTTCCGCTATGCTGGTCAGTCAGATGCCATTGTTTTTCCTCCCAGTCCCACAGCACATGAAAGTTATCTTACTGAGAAATAAAATAAAACGGAAAGAGAGAAACAAAAATCTTTTCCAAGACTTTCACTGCTTGTTTTCTGCCTTACATCCAGGACTAAGAATAAACAAGGAGAACAGTAGCAGTTTTAAAGAATGCCTCACACTAGTTTAATTTTCATTTTTGGTTTCAAATATTCACAGTTCCTGTGGTCCTCCTGGGTAGAGGTCAGGAATAGTATTTATATAAAAGTGATTAAGTGACATTCTAATTCTAAAAGCTGACATGGAAGTGATGTGATACTGTGCATGAAAGCCAAGACGCGCATTCAGAAAAGCAACGCGAGTCGCTCGCAGCTCTACAAGGACAGAAGCTCCCTCCAGATTTTAATCAACACGGGCTTTCTGGGTATTTGAGTTCTCCACGCCTCGTAGACTGCTTCAGTCAGCAGCAATTTCCAAGGACAAGCTAGGCAAGGAATGACAGAAGATGCAGTTCCACAGTGAGTGACATCTGCAATTCCCTAAGGAATTGTAATACATACCAAGTCCCTGTTCCAAGAGGTGACAGAAAACCAGAAATGACAAGAAGCACCTGATGATTCACTTTAACGTTCAGCCAAGCCACTTGGCATTTCTTCCTCCACCTCTCACACCTTTGCTCGACAGGTTTCACTGACAGTCTCCATCATCTTGCTCCAACTCTAAAGCAACTCAGTTTTGACATGAAAAAGCTCTAGCTCAACAACTGCTTTAAATATTAAGGAAAAAAAAGCCTATTACCAACTTTGTCAGTGCCAAGCCAAATTAAAACCAAGAAGAAAGAGACAGCTGGTTCGAGGAACAGAGAACTCAGAGCGAGGTAACGGTCATCAGAAAGCAGAGATGTTTCTCCTGCTTGTCTCCTCTCTTCTTTCCACAGGAAGGCTAATTGCAGACACAAAATCAGAAGAAATCGGCAGTTTAGATAGAGATCACAGAGCTCATCACATATCTACAAAGACACGGTTCGGATTCGAAGAGAGAACCATCCCTGCACACAGGCTACAACACAAATGAAGCTGCCTGGGATGCAAAACCCAACAGCGCCTTGTGTTTGAACCCGTAAGAGTTCAGATGCTTTCCAAAAGCAGAATCAGCTCCTGAAACAGGTTGCTGACCTTGAGGCAGTAAAGATTGACAGGCTGCCTGTTTGTTTTGGGATTTGTCATTTGACAGAAAGGCCCCAATGCACATTTTTGTGCAACCTGACACATTCCTGAGCTGCTCACCTCTGACTCGCCTTGGCCATTAACCTGACATCATCGATTAAGAAACTTCATGTTATCGCTAGACTACGTGAAAGCTTTTTTCAACATTTTAACATGGAGTTTCCTAGTTTTGTTACCAAAATATAAAAATAGGCCTTTGTTTACAATTCTTTTTGAATACTGCTGCAGACTTTGTTCTGCTTTCAAGGTCTACAAGATCCCAGATCTATTCCCTCCACCTCAGCCACTGTATTAACAAATATATTTGTAAGCGCAGATCAGTGGAAAGTTTGACTTCACCGCCCCTGATTTTCTGGCATTTTTTCACTTGTGGATAAGATAGTAACTCACTAAGCTTTCAGTTCAGAATTGGGAATAAGGGAATTTTTTTTCCTTACATGCTTTTTAACTCTGCTTTAAAGAGGCACGTGACTCCTGGTGGTTAAATATTTAACTGTTTTGCTAGTGAGCTGGATCCTAACATTCAAGTACAAAACGAGACGTCATTATGCCTGAAGAATCCCACTCACATCCAAGTAGTTATTTTTTATTTTTTTTAATATATACACACACACAATCTATAAGGTGAGCTGCTACCTCAGGACTAGCCTACACGCACATGCAGTACGGGCAGTCTGTGGAGGGCTGGGGCTTGGCCTCGTGGTTTTTCCTTTTTATCAAAATAGTTGTGGTAATTCAAAGCCAAATGTGCCTGGTGTTGTATATTAATAAAAAACAGTGACCTAACTCACACCCCATGGACTAGGCTATCCTGGGGTGTGCACCCACGTGCTCACCATCACTTCAAAGGCAGGCAGAGACCAAAGATACTACCACCCCCAGCTTGTCACTGCACCGCTCCTCCTGGGACTGCCGCCCACGAAGGTGAACAGCAGCATCCCGCTGTGGAAGCGCTCGTAGCCCTCCTGGTGTAACCGAGTGACTCTGAACCATCTCTGGTGGCACAGGCAGCTTTCTGGGCCAGCAAGAGACTGCAGCACACTACGAAATCAAACACAGTCCAACCCACTTCTGGGCAGAGTAAACCCCGTCGAGGGGCCGCAGCGAAGCGCTAGCAGGTGACTGCTGCTTAACCTTTCCAGAGACATGCTCCTGCAGCCCTGTCTACACCCCGTCTGCTCCAGCAGCGTTTGAACAACGCGGCTTTTGTCTGCAGAGACAGCCTCGCTGCCAGCGCGAGCTCAGTACCTGGCTCAGGATTACAGCCGGCATGCCTAGACCTGTAGGATAAAATTAATTTCAGTCAAGTTGGTCTCAGTCAGCTGTCAGGCCGATATCCTGCAGCAAAACAGATGCAAAGTAAACGTAAAATGCTGCTTAATTTAATATTCAGTCAAACCAATACAAGAGAGGCACTAACAGAGCTAAGCAGGTAAAATAAGGGCCAAAAAACCCTCAGCTTTTCATGTAAAAAAAAAAGCTTTCAAAGTTCTAAATTAAGAAATGAGTCAAGAAATTAAAAATATTTCTCTTTTCAGCGTTATGACTGCTGGGGCCCATCTCTGAACCCGGATGCGCGGAGCGGGCCAAAGCTGGAGCTGCTCCAAGCTATGGTCTTCCTCTGCTTCAGCGGAAGGGGACACTCACACCTCCTCCCGCTCCCCTTCTCACCACGACGGCCGCTCAGGCTGCGAGGTCGATGGTAGGAACTATCTTTTGGAGCGTGTGGGTCTCCACTGTACTTGGTGTTTCACTCGCTCGTACAGGCAGGACCCTTCGAACGGGCGGTGATGGACTCCACAGCAGCAACATCTGATCCCAGGGGGACGGCACGCAAGGCTGCTGGTAAACTGCGCTGCAGATAAAGTTTCCATCACACTTTTAACTATCAAAAGCTAACAAAACTTTCCCCTACAGTTCCACAAACACTTTAAGCCAGCACTGCTGCCAAAAGAAGCAATCTCATCTGGCCAAAAAAAAAAAAGTTAAGTAGAACCCCTAAGGGTTTTCCAAGGCAGTTCACAGCATAGCTGCACAAATGCTTGTGTTGGCAGGAGGAACGGAGCGGCAGGGGCGGTTCTTCAGGGGGGCGTGCCAGTT
>NW_010392501.1:16541-23938 GCF_000710305.1 Buceros rhinoceros silvestris | reverse complement strand
GCTTGTGGTGGCAGGAGGAACGGAGCGGCAGGACCGTTTCTTCAGGTGGCAGTGCCAGTTTATGCAGGCTGAAACCCATCCTTGAAAGTGCAGCCTGGGTTCCCTGAAGGATTTATCTCACGAAGCCAAGTGAGGGTGGAAAAAGCTCCAGGTCACCCAATTCTACTCACAAAACTGCTAATACTCACCTCCCAAGAATGCTGCGAGGTTAAGTACATTCATGTTTTTAAGGCATGACAGAAGTAAGATTAGTAAATATTTAATTTTCTCTCCTCCCTTTTCCTCTGCCCTGGCCACTAAGCATAACTTGTTCCAAATTTCATACACTAAACCACCGGCTTGGAGCAGCTCCTAGCAGGTAGCCATCAAGCTTCCTGCCTGTAGGCCAGATGGAGGTCAGTCATCTTACACGTGTACTCCGGTTCAAAACCGTTCTGCAACGTTGTGGCCAAAGCTGCGTCCAAATACGCTGTACCTGCCCTGCTGCAGGGCACCAGGGAACAGTCAGATCACCTCTGCAGCAGATGTCTTCTCACCCTCACCTGGGGAACAGCTGCAGAGGGATAAAGGACAAGTAAATCAACTCCCTTTGTGTGTATTCCATGTGTGAACACATCCTGTCAGGCTGGCAGAAACAACGATGACAAGGAGTGTTTCTGAAAGGTACCTTAATAAGGATATGCTGGAGGAAATAAAGGATCCGCCTTGGTTTCATGAACATACTGGAAACCATCAAAGGGAGGCCGTACCTCACTCGCTGGGTGTAAAACCGGGTATTTTGGTTATTTTGTCGGTTCTTCCAAGCCCTGCTGTGTCATCAGAGAGCTAATAACAATTCTTGACTCCCCACCATCTTAAGGAATATGCTCATGTTTGATGGGTTAGGTGGGAGTACCTGATGTAAGCAACACTCTGAGCTTCAGGTCCCTGAAATCAATGAACAAGTGGAAGAGTGCAGAAGTTTCAGGACATGTTCCAGCTCTTGGACCCTAGAGGCAATCCCGAGACACCTACAGAGCTTTCTCCATGGCACAGCATCTGTCGGTGCCAGGGCACGTGGGCACCCATCCTTGTTTGCAGCCAAGGCACAGGACGTGCCAGGAATGTGGAACAGAAAACGCAGCACGCAGCTGCTCTCTGAGCCATCAGGACTTCTCCAGCAGCTCAGTACAAACACCAGGTTTTAAGCTCTACAACAGAAGCAATTTATTTCATAAGCTGAGATAAAGCGTAAGTGCCCATGGTAGGTACTACTAGCCACTTGACAGCAGCTCTAACCAACTCTTTCACAAGAACTTTCTGATTACTGGAATAAAATAGGACTGGGCCCCATATTACAACAGGAACAATCCTAGAAACTCCTTGTACAAGACAGATCTAACACAACTGATGCTTCAGTCATACTGAGATTTTTCATACTACCAAAATAAATTAGATAAAAATAAATTTAAGACATTAAATGTGAGAAATGGACACTGTTCAAGAAATCTTTCCTATTATGCCCTGATCCAGTTAATATTATGCACACAGGAAGCTCCGCTGAAGTCATGATGACTACTCCTATGTACAAAGTTAAACATACTGCACGTTTCCAAGTCCATGCCATAAAAACTTCACTTATAAATGCAGAACCTAATTTGGTCACCTATAACCATACACATAAAAAGAACCAGCATATGGAGTCTTGACTTTTTTTTTCCCCTCTCCTAAAACCATGGAATAAACTCTGAGTAGGGTATAGTTGCCAGAGGCTCTACTCAGTACAAATGAAATCCAGCTACAAGTACTTTTCTTATTGATAAAAATAGAAATATGTACTATACATAGAAATATATAAACATAAATATATATGAAGAAATTAACAGGCTGATCTCTGTACCTTCTTATTCCTTCTCTGTGCAAAGTCATAGAATCAGAGAGTCATCTGAACCTTAACAACACAGAAACGTCACAACTCTCAACTACACTGTGTTTTCACAGAATCACAGAACAGTTTGGGCTGGAAGGGATCTTAAAGTTCATCTAGTTCCAACCCCCTCCCGTGGGCAGGGACACCTTCCACTAGATCACATTGCTCAGAGCTCCGTGAACCTGACCTTGAACACTTCCAGGGATGGGACATCCACAGCCTCTCTGGGCAACCTGTTGCAGTGCTTCTCCACCCTCACAGTGAAGAATTTCTTCCTTACATCCAATCTAAATCTCCCCTCTTCTAGATTAAAGTCATTACCCCTTGTTCTGTCACTAGAGACCCTATTAAAAAGTCCCTCTCCAGCCTTCTTATAGGCCCCCTTTGTAAGTACTGAAAGGCCACAATAAGTTCTCCTTGGAGCCTTTTCTTCTCCAGGCTGAACCTGGAACTTCAACTCTCTTAGCCTGTCCTCACAGGGTAGGTGCTCCAGCCCTCTGATCATCTTTGTGGCCCTCTTCTGGCTTCTTCAACAAGTCCATGTCCTTCTTATGTTGAGGGACCCAGAGCTAGACACTACTCCAGACACTTGCACTTGACATTGTTGAACCTCATGATGTTCGCATGGGCCCACGTCTCCAGCCTGTCAAGGTCCCTTTGGATGGATCCATCTCTGCAGCCTGTTGACTGCACCACTCAGCCCGGTGTCATCTGCAAACTTGCACTTGATCCCATTGCCCAAGACACCGACAAATGTTAAACAGCACCAGTCCCAATACTGACCCCTGAGGGACAACATTCACTACTGGTCTCCACCCAAAACTGAGCCATTGACTCTTTGAGCGTGACCAGCTCGTTGCTATTGGGTGCACCAATTCCTTAAACACCACGTGATCCATTCATCAAACCCATGTCTCACTATTTTAGAGACAAGGATATCATGCAGGACAGTGTCAAATGTCTTGCACAAGTCCAGGTAGACAATGTCAGTTGCTCTTCTCTTATTCCATCAGCGCTGTAACCCCATTGTTGAAGGCCACCAGAATTGCCAGGCACAATTTGCCCTTAGTGAAGCCATGTTAAGATATCGGTGTGGCTGAAGTCCCCCCATGAGGGCCAGGACTTGTGAGCACAAGGCTGCTCCTATCTGTCTATAGAAGACCTCCACTCGGTCTTCCTGGTTGGGTGCCCTGTAGCACCCACTATAACGTCACCTATCCCTGCTGTCCCTGTATTCCTGACCCATCAGCTCTCAGTTGGCTCTTCATCCATTCCTAGGCGGAGCTCCATGCTCTCCAGCTGGTCGCCGACACAAAGGGTGAGCCCTCTCCCTTTCTAGGAGTAGTTAACAATGCTGAGATGCAATTTCCTACCATCACAGAATTCAAGAAATGAAATAACGAAGTTTGTAGAAAATTAACTTGTAACAGCTTTAGAAATTGCCAAGAAAAAGAAAGCCACCAAGAAGTCCAGTTGCTTTTGGTTTTTTATCCAGTTAATTGAACCCACCTAATCCAACATTGCAAAATAAAATTCTTAACACA
This sequence comes from Buceros rhinoceros silvestris, assembly GCF_000710305.1. Classification (NCBI taxonomy): domain Eukaryota; kingdom Metazoa; phylum Chordata; class Aves; order Bucerotiformes; family Bucerotidae; genus Buceros; species Buceros rhinoceros. Next base: position 20,485 of record NW_010392501.1, on the reverse strand, counting down.
TTCAATTCGTTTAAGTTATTTTCTCTCCCCTAAGTCCAAGAACCTCCTTTCTCCCAAGATGCTGGCACTCACTGCTCCTCTGCACTACAATTACACCACACCTGCAGAGCATATTCCAGCTTTGCCTTCCAAGGGCCACTTAAAGCCATTCAAGAGCCACCAACTAGCGACAGCTGGCAAACTCAAACCTGTCTCAGTAGTCTATCATATGTAATCAATTGCAAATAGAACTCCAACAGACTCATCCCATTATTTCCTAGCTAATTCCCCCTGGGAAAACAAGCCAGCAAGCTCCCACTTTGAATCATGAAGCTAGTTTGCCCCTGTCCCTCCTTCCACCTTCTCCCTTTCCCCTCTCTTTGCATCAGTTCACCGCACTGTTTCAGTTTTTCAGCTTGATATCCATTATGTTATGTCAGCTGTTACATTACGCTTAAAACAATAGACTCCAGCTGGCTGAGGTCAGATGTGAAAACAAGGGCCTAACAAAGCCAGGGACCCTCCAGTTACACTGAAATTGAGATACACACTGAATGCAGCACTTAATGACAAACCCCCTTCCAGACATTTGAGCAAGGCATAAAGGAAACACCTGTCACTGCAAACATTACGCACTAATCCAGATAAACCCCAAATTTAAAAATCCTTCTTTTCACTGCTTGGCTCTACTAGGCACCAGTATTTCACAGGTTTAGTTTTTTAACCAAGATGGAATTTGTATTACTCTGCTTGTTTACTAACATTAAATAGTAAAAAATGTGTCCAATTTCAAAGAAAATAAGTTTATCTTGTTTCTTTGAGTTTACCAAGTAAACACTCCCAGTTTGACATGGTTTTATACCAAGAAAGGCTTAGTCAGACCTTAACCCTTAAGCAGAAAGCCTGACAAAAGTGAACAATAGATGTAACAGAGAACGAAACCGACTTTTTTTTCAGTGATGTATTTTCTTAGTTGCACCTTTGAACAGAATTTACTGGATGTAGCTGTACTGAAAAATAATGAACATCAGTATTCTATGTGGTTAGGAGAGCAAACCCAAGCTCTAGAGAATGGGTGAACTACTACTGCCTCTGGAGTTACTACTCCACATTGCTAATAACATCCCTCTCTTTCCCAAAACGCTGCATACAACATAACACTGCATACGACATAACATCAATGTTTTCTGAGACCGGTCGAGTTACTGCAGTTCACCTCTGAAAAGCCAGGCAGCTCCTCAGCACCAGAGGACCCCGTGGCACTGGGCTCACTACAGCCTTTGGCCATCCCACCACCGCCAGGGAGGTCACCATGTAGATCATGAGGGCCACCACGCAGCCAGCACAGATCTAGCACCAGCGGTTCATGCTGGCCCACAATCTGTCACCAGCTCACCGTGAGCCTGAGGAAGGTCCCTCTTCCCTAAGCCTGTCTTAGTCTTCAGAGTTCGAGCTTCAATAAACACTTGGTGCTCCCACAGTCATCTCATCCAATGGGCTGCACAGATAAATGCTAAATTCCAATTCCTTTACTCAACGCTGACATAGTAGCAGACTTTATTTTAAATGACAGTGTTTGGGTACGCTACCACACAACTCCAGGCACAGAAATCCAAGGAGGAGATTTTTTTTTCATAGTTCTTCGAAAGGGCAGAAATAGAAGTAACCAATTTTCTGCATCCAAGCTTGTCTTTATCAAACACACCCCCCAGCTCAGCAGACTAAAATAAGAATTGAAACCCAAGACTTTGGAACCTGCTAGAAGAAATGCATGCAATACATGTAAAAAGAGTTTTCTATCAAAATCACTGCTTCTTCTCATCATATACACCTAAATGTAACTTTAGATGGTAACTTTAGCGAAGTTTAGCCAAATAAACTTCTTTCGCCACTGAAAAGGAAGCATCAAAGACCACAGTAAGGGCAGACCTGGAAGGACAGAACACACTGGGGATCCGTCAGTGTGTTAAGCTAGCAAATCTTTTTCTTTCTTCTCCATGGAAATACTTCTCTGATTCATCTCACTGAAAGCTTTAACTGTTCTCACTTTTTTCTAAAAGCCATCCACATGACGAGAAACCAGGTAACCAAACAGCATGAATTTTGTGGCTACAACCACGAAGTGGCCGGAGTTGTCTCTGGCAGCAACATTCACGCAGCCCTTTTCTTCCACCCCTCTCTCCCAGAACTTTTTTTTGATTACTCGTATAAAATTCCCCAAGCCCATGTGAAAACCCATCTCTTTATTAATAGTCCCCTTCTTCCAAAAGGTATTTTTATCTGCCTCAGGACGCCAGCCCAGGTCTGCATCCAGCGTGGTCCAACGCTGCCCTCTGCAGATTGTGCAGGGAAACCATCGCTTCCTCCTACACGGGTGAGAGTTTAGCACATGTGGAAACAAAAAGCAGCCCATCTTTCCCTTAGCGTACTTCCGTATCACCTCTCCACTCCTTCCTGGCATTACTCTTCAGCTCAGACTTCGTCCGCACCAAACAATAACAACAGACTTGCCTCTTTACGCCCATCTCATTAAATTGGTTCAACTGTCCCTGACGGACAAGCTGATTCCCACTTCACAAGTGTCTGAACTGGCTCCCTCAGACCTGCTCAGAATGGACATAAAGCAGAGTTTAAACTGGACTAAAAGCATGTTCACACAACCTTCCGAACCAAATTAATTAAATCCCTTTAACATCACATTTACCTTAAACACATAATTCTCCTGTGCAGGCCAGGGATGATGACAAGGGGTTGCTTTGTGAACAGCTGGAACGAGTTAAGCTGATACTTCCAGCAGCATTTCAAACCATTGCAGCTGATTCCACAGTGGAGCAGATTAGAAGCACTCACCTTATCTGCCAGCACAGCTCAGCGACAAACATCAGCACCACAGCAAGAGACACCTGCGGTCAGATCAGAGGAAGCTCTTGTTGCACCTCCTCGCTATACTATCACTTAATTAAAAAGGGGGAAGGTCATTTTAATGTCTATTCATATTTCCTGAGACTTTGAATCACTCACATTTGGCCTTTTTTACTACAAAGCAGAGAAGCTGTCTTGAGGTGAAAGCTGGGATCCCCAACTTCAGCTGCGGGTGGAGTGACAGAAAGGAAACGCTGCACTGAGAGACCCACTGGCAGGTCTGTCTGCAGGTCCAGCAAAGGAGAAGGCTTAAAGAGCACGAGCCCACCACACACACATCATCTGCACCAGCTGACCTCACTGGTCAGACCAGGGAACATGGCTGAGGCTGTAAAGACAAATTTCCACCTTCTCAGCTCCAGTTGTTCTTTGGAGAGAGTCTGTAGATCAGATCAGTTTGTAGAGCTGCCACCAGCATCCTTTATAGACATTAATCCCGTTTAATTTTCCAAAAGGTTGAAAACGTGCCAATGTCCAGATCGTCTCTGTCTTCGTGCTCTTACCAAGTAAGATGATCAGAAAAAAAACCAAATGCTGGAACCACTTTGAGCTATTTGAGCCATTTCTTCTCTGTGAAGACCACCTTGAGAATGAAAAGCTGTAGATATTTTTCTTTCTCACAAAAGACCCACAAAACACTCCAGCAAACAAAAGTCAAGGCTTATATTCAAAACAAAAGGCAATATTAAAAAAAGAAATACAATCTAGATTTCTTGTAGACCTAGACTCTGTGCCGCTTTCTCTCAATTGTAGGAATAATTTCCATGCCAGTAACAGAAATGTTAACCCCCGAAACTATTACCTTTATCTTCACTGGCAGACTTTTTAATGGTTAAAAATTGTTTCATCTCTTCAGTAAGAAGTATGCTAAAGTAAAAAAGGAACCCAGAAAACAGAAAGCCGGAAAGTACTTATACTTTCATCATAAAAACATGCCCCCCTCCCTCTTTCTTTTTTTTTTTTTGTTGGAATCAATATTGAAATGAGATTCCTAGCAGAAAATAGCTTTTTCAGGCACAGTAAATATCCCTTGGTTAAGCAGA
>NW_010392501.1:7540-16469 GCF_000710305.1 Buceros rhinoceros silvestris | reverse complement strand
TTCAGCAGAATATTTAATTCCCTTGGATCAGGCACTTGGATTTTGTTAGATCACGCTGAGATAACAGCATTCTGCTGTGTTCTGGCACCATAAAACCCTTGCTTATGAAAATAAAAGAAAAATACGGCCTCTCTGGGAACATACATCTCCGAATTACTTTTTTCCATAGTTTAAATATTGTAGTCTCAAAATCAATTTTTACACAGATATACCACATTCTCTTTATGAGTCATGGCAAAAGCTCTCCCGCACCACTATTTTAAATGGGCCAAGTGTACATATACCCTTCAAAATGATGATCCTTTCAGAGTCTTGGCTCCGACTCCAGCTCATGCTGGGCAAGTGCCAACGAGAACTGGAGTCAAGCCCCTCCAACAGCACCATCTAGTGAAAAAAAGATAAAATAAACACATGCAAATTTAAACAGTTTTCAGTGCATTCTGGAAACCAACAAAAGGCCAATTCTCTCCTAATCTCCCATTACAACTGCATTTAGGTATAGCTTTCATCGAGGCTCTTTGCCTCGTGAAGTGTGGTGACAAGTGGAGAAAGATTCAACAGCTAATTGTAAGCTCTTTGTCTAAACCTGGAACAGCACTTGGAACACATATACACTTTCCCATGTTTATTTTCCCAAAGTTTAGCTTGCCTTCTTCTTACTGTTATGAGAAACAGAAGCATTTTTAAATGCTTTAAAATTACTGATAACAGAACGTCCGTTTCCTCCTCTGGTACTGGGAGGTGATATTCTAAGACAAGCAGCTCCAGCGTAAAAAGGAAATAATAAATACATATAATCTCTCTTATTTCCATGTAACTGACGTATCTCCTATAACTATATTACTGAAGCATGAAATTCTTGTTCGTGGAAAAGGGCCCATTCAGCTTCCATCTGTAACTTTAATGTGACTGGTCCCCCCAGTCTCAAAAAGACAATCTGCTGAGGTCGTGCAGTGCTTAGATCTTTCACAGGGTCAGAGCAAAACACTCTGTCCCGGACTCCTCCCGGCAGGTTGTGCTCCTCTGCTGCTCCTTCGAGGCCTCTCTCAGTGTCAGTTCGAAAAGTCAACTTGTTTGCCCTTCTTTGCTCACCTACAACAACAACGTTACCTACTTTCATTGTCTGGCTCCAAATAAAACCTATTATCGTGGTATCATCGTGTCCTCTGGAAACACACAAGAGAAATTAAATCCTACTGCGAGGCAGCAGAAGGGTTGCTCTCCTAAGCTTTAGGACGTCTCCTTACCCCACCGTTTGGGTTGGATGCTTGCACTGTGTTTCCTCCAGTCCATTTTTTGATCCCTGTATGCCTCTTATTCCTTTCCTTGCATTTTACAGTTTTTCTTCAACCCCCCATATGCGATTAACTTCCCCCTTAAGAATTCAGTGACATCTGACTTTGACAGCTTGTAACGATTTATTAGAGTGAAAGTAAAATCTTGAAATAAGAACACAGTAGGAAACTTTACTGGGTAGACACCACCAGCAACCAGATTCTGATATTTATATTTCTGTTGCAAGGTGTCACAACTCCTCTGAAAGTCCCACCAAAACTGGATAGAGCAGACAGCACACCAGTCCATGACTGCTTCAGAGCACGGGATCACTGGAATCCCCTTAAGCTGCTTGAAAATTACCACCGTGAATCCTTCAGGAAAACAATATCAGAATGCACCACTACTGAACAAACAAACAACTGCTGAATTCCCAGGAAACCACGACAGCAGGTGAATGCAGGAGCATTTCAATGCTAAAAATTAACCATAGTTTCTCTCATGACATGGAACAGGAACACTGGTTCCCACTCCTGAGAAAGCGAGATAATCCAGAACTAGGCTGAACACCCAGTATGTACTGGACGTTACATACGCTGCGTGTCATCCCGAACGCACTGCAAACATACGACACTGAATGCATTACACACCTACCGCTCACAGCAGGAACACACTACGAGTCCCATGATTTTAGAGGGGAAAAAAAAAAAATGAAACATCACTGGTTATATTGTCACTAGAAGTTATTTTACTGAAACACACATGTAAAATATTACAATCATGACATGCATCAATCCCATTAATGTTCTCATACGCACCATCCAAAATAACGTCCCTGTAGCAAGAGCTGCATACTGTTCGATTGTAGAAAGCACACTGAAGATAAGGCATATCAGCACAATAAGGAAGCTGTAAATGAAAAAAAAAATTAAAATTAAAAATACTGTAGTGCAGTCTAGGAAGAACCTAGAGGGAGGACACGTAATTATGCCATAATAAATTAGCTGTACACATAAAGACATCATTGGCATTGGATTATCTTAAAGCACCATAACTTCTGAGTGACCCTGCTTCACACTGGGTAGTTTATTTCTCTTCAGATATTGAAGCTGTCGGCTGGACAGTATCAAATGATGCTGCACAATAACATTAGCTTTAGTCTACCTCTAAGGCTTGCTGTTTCCAAGTCCCTCGGGAAAACAGCATTCCTTGTTCTTTCCCATTGTAAGGGCTACTACAGCTGAATTGCGACCACACACAACCTCTCCCCAACATGTTGCAAGTATTTGTCTTTTTGCTATTCCAAGTTCTAATAAACTGCAAAGAGAAATTCCAATTCAGGCAGAGCTTAAATGGCTCTGCCCACAGTCTTTTTTAACCAATCCCAAAAAGGCCTCAGATTAATAAAATCTGACATTTGGCACCTGAACCATAACCTAGGACTGATTCTGGTTTCAAGTGAGAATTTCACTGGGTGAATCTTTTGAAAAGCCAAGCAGTTCAAGAACACAGGACTGTGTCAAGGTCGCCGTTATAGGCGAGACTGCCCATCTATTGCCTCAAAATACAGCACAGGAAAGTCCTGTGCACACACAGCCAAATGATACTGTAAATTAGGTACAAAAGTCAAATTAGTAGGTGATAATAAATTGAAGTCAATACGATAAAAATTATCACATACCAACAAGAGCACACAGAGTATACTTTCACCTGGCAAAGAAGGGGTGTTTCTGATTTGCCACTGCAATCTTCTCTCTTTTGGCCACTCTTACACAGAATTAAGTGTGCAGACAAGGCAGGGAACACAAAGATGAGGCAGTCATTTGAAACGTAACTCAGAAGCTCCCCAAGTGCCCAGCCCTTCCACCTGCAACACGCCCACAGCTGCTTAAGCACAATGCACACGACGACACGAACATCAGCGGGTGCAGTTCCACGGAGGTAGCTAAGGGCCTCTGCATAGAAGCTTCTTTATCTGCCAGCTGCCCCCTCCCTTCAGCCAGAAGTGGAGCGCAGATTCTCACTTACTGCCTGCTTACACTTGTTGACAGCGGACAAGTCTCAGTAGTCAGTTATGAACAACAGTTGCAAGGACAGACTCTGCCTCAAACTTGCATTTGCTCTATGTGAAAATCGTCCTGGGGAAATGTAACCGTCAAGCCTCGGAAAGCCTCCACTACTCACCTGAGAGTGTGATTTCTTTCCCCTCAAGTCTTTAGACTGTAACTGAACTTGTATGAATTTTCACAGGCAAAAATCAAAGGTATAACTGACCACAGAAGATAAAATACTTGAAGACCCCAAATTGCTACATTTTTTTAAAGCAAACGTTACAATTGTCACATGTCCAAAGTAACCTCATCACTCTTAATATCACTTTACTGTGATCACTATTACTACATTTTCCCATCTTGGTACAGATGCTAAGCAGGTAAACTGTTCATCCAACCAGTTAACATCAATCTAATGCGCAAGTGAAACCAACCTTACAATAAGAACCACTAGAGGAATTACCAGAGGAGCGATGTATCAGCCCTACCCTACTCAGCCACATAATTCCAGATAGCTCAGGCATAAGAGCTTTGTTTCAGACAAACTAAGCCTCACCTACACATCAAAACTCTGTTGTTTGCGGAAAGGCACTGGACACCTTCAGGGGGCAATTTATAGCCCACGTGAAACAAGTTAACTGTGTAAAACATTTAGTTACTTCACTCACTCAGCAGGGGAAGGCTCTAAACGTGGACATTGAAATTCAGCTGCCTGCACGTGGGCTCTCCAGTGCACATGCTAACCCCACCACACTTACCAGACTGCTCCGAACAGCCATTTACTCCTCACTAGGGTGTAGCCAAGCTACTTTCCTGTCACATTACAAGTGAAAAAGCATGTTACTTAGCCAGCTGTGCTTCTGTTTGTCACAGTAGAAAACAACTTAGCTAATAGCACTCAGGGACTTAGAGATCTAAGAGAAGTGAATGGTTTAAGCACTAGCATCAGCTGCTCAGGATCACCATCCTGTGCTGATTTCAACAGCTGCCTCTTGGAAACCACCAGTCTGTTATCTCCTGAAACCCGCTGCTTGTCTACCCTCCACGCACAAGTGTGATCATCTGCAAGAGAGGAAGCAGAGCAATGAGGAGTTCGGGCTTTCATTGGCTCTGATCTAACTCCCAGATCGTGGGACTGAGCAAACACGAAGAGATGAGGCGATAGCGTGCGAAGCCCTTCTCATCGCCCATCCCAGGTTACGCAGTAGCATCTGCCTGCACGTAGATAAATCACAGATACCGCAGCAGCAGACGCACTCAGCAACCCTTCGCTTTGTGGTTAACTCCTATCTAACAGCGCTACATTTCTTTTAATACCAAGAACTTCACAAGTGTCTGATCATCTCTGTACTGCCAGATGCGAAGCTGTGAATCCCCTATCAAAGCAGCGTGGACACTGACATGACGCAGCAGATGGTTTCTTTCACGGACTCCGTTTTCAGTAGGCTATTACAAGGCGACCTGGTTCCTCTCAGCCAGCCGGTGCCGCATTACTAGAAGCAGTTTCTGTGGTTGCCTTTACACCTAGTCCAGGCCCTGCATATCTGGTGGAGTCACACCCAGAGGGGGAGCTACCTACCTGTAGCTATACAACAAAATCTGGCGTACTCTGTGAGACAAGTTATATACGCACCTTGTCTCAAACAGATATGAGGGGTCAGAGCGTTTCCAGGAAAGAACCGTACGACTGATGGGTAAACACAACTGGCTCGTATATGCACCACATTTAGCAATATACAGGGAATATATTGAGTGTTAAAGGTGGAGTTAATGGTTTCTGACTATTCCAGGATATATTTCAACTTTCAGGACAGATCCAGACCCAGGGCCCTTTCACTGACCTCAGTGCAGAAACTGGACGCGCTACAGAGGTAGCTCTTGGTACTTTGCAGCCTCCAGCCCTGAGCTGCTGGGATTTTTTCCTGTATTTAACTCCAAGTTTAAAACATTTGCATGTCTTTTTTGTGGCTTGAAACAATGTGTGGAATGATCAAAGGAACAATTAACCACTTACTGAAAGATAACAATGCTCATTTGGTGAATGTCACAGGTAGGAGAACTGATAAAGGTTTATAAAATACATCCAGTGACACAAATAGGAACATTTGAAAATAAAGGTGCATGAGACAAGCTGGAAGTGCTTTCACTCACCAGATTAATATAGTGCCATGCACACGCAGCCTTTGTCATCATCAAAACCAGTGTTAAAATGTGGGTAATTTTATTCCTTCTTTCAGTGTTTCTTACATACTCTCAGGAGGAGCCTTTCCATGAACCTCAAAACAGTTGGCATTAGGCCCTAGATTAAGCTGAAACCTCAAAAATATTTCACAGATGAGAAAGTAGATCCAAAGTTCAGCCCAGTTCATATAAACCCAACGTGAGTGTTTTCCTCCAGGAAAACAGCCAGTAACAATCTACTTAAGCCACTGCCTTGAACCTCTGTCTGCACCTTACTTTGGGCAACTGGGTTGTGTTTCAGCTTTGTTCAGACACAGGCACGACCCATCTCCAACCATGCAACTTCCTCACCTCCCCCAGGAACACAGCCAGTAACAATCTACTTAAGCCACTGCCTTGAACCTCTGTCTGCACCTTACTTTGGGCAACTGGGTTGTGTTTCAGCTTTGTTCAGACACAGGCACGACCCATCTCCAACCATGCAACTTCCTCACCAACCTGGAACTCTAGGGGGTGGGTTTGGGGTTTTGTTTTGTGGGATTTAGTTTGCTCCATCCTTCCAGTTCTTCTGAAGCCCTATGCTTAGAGGACGTTAAACCTCGCTTGCATTACTTTGATTACCTGTGAAACCTATCACAGTTTAAAAGCTAAATGACAAAAAAGTTATTTACATAAATAACTTTTTTGTCATTTAGCTTTTAAACTGTGATAGGTTTCACAGGTAATCAAAGTAATGCAAGCGAGGTTTAACGTCCTCTAAGCATAGGGCTTCAGAAGAACTGGAAGGATGACATTGAGAAAGAATGACATGAGTGTGCAGATGGAATATGGGCAGATTCTTATCTTGATCATCATAATATATAAACTATAATGCTGCTGCATATCCTGTTCATGTTAGTTCATTAAAACTTATTACAGTATCATGATCTCATTTTCATCTCCACGGCTTACACATTCTGACGCTTACTTGTCAGACTGTGAACACAAAGGTCAGTGGTGTCTTCAAAGGACATTTTCACGCAGCTTTCCAGGCAACAGAGTGACTGCAAGGAGGATTTAGACAGACAGCTTCTGCTCAGACACACACTGCAGACGGGGGCTCACTCTTCCACTTTGTTGTATATTCTGTGCCATTCCAGGCCAGAGAAGTCATTCCTTCATTTTCATTAGGATTTTCCTGATGCAAAACCTGAACAGGTCTACAAGTTAATATCTTGTGTGCATAGGTCTTAGCTGAACTCTTCAGCAGGCCTGAGCTGAACACTGAAAAGACATTGGTCCTGACTGTATATTCTGACACTACATTCTAATGACTATAAACTACTGAGGGACAGAGCCAGTCTACCAATAAATCAGCATTTAATTCAGCAACTGGTGAACGTCAGACGTCCTGCATCACTTCCTCCACTAAAAAAAAAGTGTTTGTTTTTAAAAGGATGGTCTGGTGAGGGTATGTGATTAGAATGAAGGAATCCTGTACTTTAATTCATCTTTGCCCAATTTTGAAATTCTTATCAACACATGTATTTTTCTTCCAGAGCATGGCCATGAACTCTCTGATCCTGGAATGAAAATTGTGTAATAACTGCGTTAGCCAGTTCAGCTAACTTGCTTAGGTAAGACCTGTTTAAACATATAAATCTTAATTTGGGTCTAGATCAATTATATAGGGCAAGGTATGAAAAAAACCCAAACAAAAAAACCAAAAAAAACCAAAAATCACTGTAGCAAGGAGTTAGAGACCAGCAGCCTATACATACCATAGCTGAAGATGAAACAAGTTCAAAAAAGTACCTTAGTCCTGAATACAAAAGGAGAACTCTGGCCACGCAGGCTCTTTGTATGGTTCTCCTGAAAGACCTGCCTTATCTTTTTCTGGCAGGGCTTCCCCTGCCAGACAGGGAGGAGGGGTACAGCCCCTTCCCATCTCCCAGCCCCTCTGCGGCACGTGGATGCCCAGCAGAAGGAAAGGACACTTGCATTCATGCAGGGAAGCATGAGTCCCTCCAGGAACTGGCTGCACCAGTTTCCTGTACAACACGTGCTTCCGCCCTGTCACGTCCTACACGGGTCCGGCTCTTAGACAGATCGCTGTTCTCGGCTGTCACTTGCCATCAAAAAACCTTCAACAAAGTGCGAAAGCGCTGATTGTGTTAGCTTAGGTCTATCAGATGGAGCTTCCTGTTAATACATAGTTGTTCCAGCTGTAAGGCAAAGTATAGCTGGTGCTTCCTGAAGGAAACAATGGCATCATTTTTAACCTGCTCCTTGACTCCCTGTCAGAGAAATACTATCTTCTAGCTCCCATGTGAGAAAGCAGTTTCATTGCACAAGAAAGATCATATACGATACAGGACAGTCTGATACTATGGAAAAACAGGTCAGCTATGCAGCTCAATAAGCAAGGCTTCTATCACACTTACGTGGCTCTTCTGGGAGATTAGAGTCTGTAAAAATAATTTAAATTACGGGCAGTGTACCAAAGCACAAAGCACACAATGAATCAAAAGTCATTTAGGATACAGCTCCAGAATTATTGCAGGAAAGGCCTTTAGGGTCTTGGCAAAGGGTATGATTGCAGTAGAAGTGCAAACCAGACATCAAGATGCTTCAAGAGGAAAGGTTAACTGCTCCCACAGAGCAATGTTATTGCATCCTGCGACAAGGTGTTGGCTCCTTTGAGAATAGGCATGGCTGAACAGGGAAAAGATGTGTAAGAAACTGGAAAAGTACCTGCCACATTCAAAACAAGTGCATGACCCAAGAGATGTGACCCACTGGACTGCAGAAGACTTATCAGGGCTCCTCAGATGGCCCATAACGACCTTCTGATGTGCCTGATCATTGATGGGAAAACTCAGCCTAGCAGCAAGACAGCCATGGAAGGAGAAGGCGCACATGCACTGTGGGGAAAGGATGTCACCCAGTACCACAGATCAAAAGGATTTTTGCAGTTTTTTTCACAGGTACCTCAGGCTTAGCCAGAGAAAAATGTCATTAGTGCTCTGACTTGAAGACTAGAAAAGTACAGTGAATATACTGCAAAACAATGAACGGTTTTCTCTTATTCTTGTCGTTTGATGAAACACTACAAAGCAGGGAAGAAAATGTAATTTTCACAGTTTATCTTTGTAATATCTTGTCCTCTCTTTTTGTCACTCTAAAATATCGTTAGGAAGTCAGTACAGCCCTGTGTGCTGTCCTCATCCTCTCACTTCCACGCTCAGGTTTGCCCAAGTCCTGTGGCACCTCATCATTCAAAGCAAACCCCATCACAGAATCCCTTAGGTTGGAAAAGACATTTAAGGTCATCGAGTCCAGCTATCCAGCAGCATGTTCTACATGACCACCCCCCCCCCACACACACACACACAAACACTGTGCACTCCACACCTGCAGCTCTAACACGGGGCCCCTCACGA